>NW_015399570.1:0-1176 GCF_001527695.2 Protobothrops mucrosquamatus
AAGAAGAAGAAGAAGAAGAAGAAGAAGAAGAAGAAGAAGAAGAAGAAGAAGAAGAAGAAGAAGAAGAAGAAGAAGAAGAAGAAGAAGAAGAAGAAGAAGAAGAAGAAGAAGAAGAAGAAGAAGAAGAAGAAGAAGAAGAAGAAGAAGACACTATGTAGTGACCATCTGGATATTTATTTATTTAACAAATTTATAGTCCTGGCTGGACAAAAGTGAGGGACTCACAAACTGTCTCCACATGAGCATAAATGTTGCTGAGGAAGGATGCTTAGTGTTATTGTAAAAGCTTGCATTTGTTGAACCTCTTTACAAATACAAATGGCCCTGCCTCAAATGTGCAATAAACCTAACTGTTGTATAGATAGTCCTCGACTTAACAACAGTTCATTTAGTGACTGTTCAAAGTTAAAGCAGCACTGAAAAAAATGACTGATGACCATTTTTTCACATTTTGCAGCATTCCCATGTTCACATGATCAAAATTCCGATGCTTGGCAACTGACTCATATTTATGATAGTTACAGTGTCCCGGGGTCACCTACCTTGTTACCTTTTGTGACAAGCAAAGCCAATGGGGAAGCCAGATTCATTTACCAAAAAGTTAGAAGGATGTGTGAATCCAGCCACTCAACAAATAATGGCTAAATACTCCTGACTCAAAGATAATTGAAGTTCGTACTTTGTTGTATTTATTGAAGGTTTAATGTGTCAAAAAGGGCAAATATTGGGGGGACTTCCAGTGGCAGGCGACCTCGTCGGACGCAGCTGTAGCTGCCTCCCACCTGTTTCTGCGTAAAAGCCGTTTTGACAGCCAGCACCAGCTGTCAAACGGCTTGATACCTTTCCCCTGGGCATAAGGGGATAGGTGAGCTGCCCGGGGTAGGAGTTGAGTTCCCGAGTCGTCCCTTGTGGACGATGTAGGTGAGAACTCCTCCAGAGCCCCGGGCTTCTCCGCGATCCAGGACGCCTTCGCTGTTGCGAAGCTAGAAGCCGCCGCCACCGCTGCAACTTAAAGCGAACTGTGAGTTTTTCTTGTAAGCAGACGAACCGACCCTGGAAGTTTGCTTTTTATCTTGGACTCTACTCTAACTTGGATAATAAGTTCTTCCCTGTACTTGAGGTGGATTGAGGGAAAGTGAACTTAAAATGGCGATGGATTGATACTTTTCAGCAAGA
>NW_015399570.1:5045-6554 GCF_001527695.2 Protobothrops mucrosquamatus
TATTCATGTAGAATAATATTTTGTGGAGTTAGGGATATTAATAGTAGTTTACTTATATCTGAATAGTATCCTGGGATTAGGTTTGGGAAGTCCGGGGGGTGGGTGGGTGGGGGGTGGGGTTTTCTTTATAGCATTGTGAAATATGTGTGATGTTTTTTTCTATGATGAAAACAATAAAAATTATACTTGAAAAAAAAAAGGGCAAATATTATATTATATTATTATAAATATTATATTATTGGGGATGAATCAAATCAGTGAACTTAAATAAATTTAATTCATTTGACATGGAATCTGTTTTAGTTTTTACTCTGTTCCTACCAGCTCCTCTTTCAAGTATAGCCTCCACCATACCACTTAAAGGCCAGGAGCAGCTCTCGGCATGAAAAGAAGTCATACAAGTTCTGAAAAAACTCATCCTATTCGAGTCATTATCAGGAGTTTCCAAATGGTTGCACCAAATGCCAGAGATGCCTCTTCAGAAAGCAGAGCAGTCAAGATGCCATCTTTCAGATGCATTCAGTTACTGCTTAGGAGTCCCAACTTACTTGTGATTTGATTCTCCCTCACACTCACAAATGCACACATGCAAACATAAGAAATGTAATTAGCAGCCTGAATGTTACCCATTTTCCTGGGAAATAATGACCTGTTGTTGCTGCCAATGCCGCAGGGCTGGCAGCCATCCTTGTACTGAGATGGCTGCCCTTTCCCCATATTTCAAATCGCATTGCATATTTGCTTGCCATGCCAGATACCAGTTTTACCGAGCTAACACTGGAAAAGGACAGCCTACCCAAACTTCCTCCTGAGTTCTAAAATAAATTGCCGAGGGTCTGCCAACCCTGTCACCACCCACCATGGTGATGATTCAGAAGAGAAGTGCTTTATGTTTTCCTGACCAAGATGGAGTTGGAGTGCAGGGCAGTAATTGAAGGAACAAGAAAGCAGATGTGGGATAAATAGGAAGGGAAATTGAGAAGGGAGATAAAACAGTATTTGGTTTTCATCCTCAAGCAAGCCCTCTTCATTTCATACTCTTGAACCAAGAGATGAATCTATTAAGAGGTTTAGCGCAAGGCTGAATGACTTTTTGGTACTCTGGGAGATCCATGGGGGAGTTCAAATAAGTCAATACAGCAGCTAGAATCACACAATTGAAACTTCATGGGGTTTTGATTGTGTAGTTGTAGTCAACATCTTGACTTTTTTGACCCTATCCCATCCCAGCCTGTGCTTTCTATTCAGGGAGAAGGAACCATCCTGTTAAAGTGATGGGGTCATGGCACAGGTTTGAATGGAGCCACAATTTTTTTTTAATTATTATTATTTCCTTAATTTCCAATTATAATTTTGAGAAAGATTCTCCTTTCTGCCTTTTTTTCCTCTCAGCTTTCTTTTGGCTTATACTGCTGTCTTGGTGCACTTCCTACTTAACAAGAATCAGAAACCATGTCAAAAAACAGTCGCAAATCTAGTCAGAAAGTACAACAGAGGAACAAAGGACAG
>NW_015399571.1:0-6554 GCF_001527695.2 Protobothrops mucrosquamatus
GAATTTTAAATAGGGATAATTTTTAATGATTTTAATAATGTCACAGCTACAAATATTCGGTTTTAATTGGCTTTTATAGGGGAAATGTTGTGTGTGTTGTTTGTATTGTGTTATTTTAATATGCTGTGAGCCGCCCTGAGTCCCGTGGGGAGAAGGGCGGCATATAAATTATGAAAAATAAATAAAATAAATAAATAAAGGGTCTTGCATTTCCCCCTCTCTTTCTTACAAATGCACTTCCAGTAATGAGATTTCAGTAAACGCATTAGCGAGATAGGATAACTATCAGTAACCACAACAAAACCCAGATCAAATACAAGGTATAGCATAAATGGGAAACATGAAAACACTTAAATGAGATCTTTGTATCAATAAGGAATTTCTTGTTCCAGTGTAATTATGTTATAATGCTGAAAGTTGGCTTAGCATGTAATAAGCACTGAAAATTAATTCCATTTTTTTTAAAAAAAGAAATGTATTCCTAGTCATCAGAGAACCTAAAAAATACTGCTTAATATTCCTTATTGCTTAAAATGTATTTCATCTGCAAAACTTACTGGGCTCAGTGTCACCTCGTCTAAATTTAAAGAAATAACTGTTGAGCTGAAGTTCTGTTTAAATGTAAACATAATTTTTGAATAGGAATTGATGGTACTTTGCTTCCCGCTCCTTTATAAATCTTTCCTCTCTACTCGAAAATATCTGTTCTTATTCCATTTATTATTTATTGCATTTATAAGTTGTCTTTCCAAAGGAGCTCCAGTGGTGACCTTCAGACTGGCCTATTGCAATGTGCGCTCCATGAATGGCATTCAGTAGCTTCAGCTGGTTTAGAATGTGGTAATGGAAACCATTACCATGTGTTTCTTCCCAGGGTGCTTCTGGGTGCAATTCAAGGTTCTGGTAGTCACCTTTAAATCCCTTCATGTCTGGGGACTGGGTTATATAAAGGGACTATCTCTCCCAAAGGTTTTCACGCACCCTATCCAGTTTATCAGGATGGACATTCTCTAAGACATGTCTGCTAAGGTGTGTTGGTTGGCAGGACCCAGATGGAGGACTTTTTCCACCAAGGCACCAGTCCATGTCACATATGTAAATTGGATGGCTCTATCAATCATCAATCAATCAAACAAGTTGAGAGTTTGGAAAAAATTCAGAGAAGAGCAACTAAGATGATTAAAGGCCTGGAGACTAAAACATATGAAGAACAGCTGCAGGACTTGGTTTGGCTAATCTAAAGAAAAAGAAGAAGTAGGGGAGACATGATAGCAGTATTCCAGTATTTGAGGGGCTGCCACCAAGAAGAGGGGACCATGTTATTCACCAAAGCACCAGAGGGCAGGCCCAGAAACAATGGTTGGAAACTGATCAAAGAGAGAAGCAACCTGGAATTAAGGAGAAACTGCCTGACAGTGAGGACAATTAACCAGTGGAACAGCTTGCCTCCAGAAATCGTGGGTGTTCCATCACTGGAGATTTTTTTAAGAAGAGGGTAGACAGTCACTTGTCTGAAATGGTATAAGGTCCTCCTGCTTGAGCAGGGGGCTGGACCTCCAAGGTCCCTTCCAGCTCTCTTCTCTTCTCTTCTCTTCTCTTCTCTTCTCTTCTCTTCTCTTCTCTTCTCTTCTCTTCTCTTCTCTTCTCTTCTCTTCTATTCTATTCTATTCTATTCTATTCTATTCTATTCCTAACAGTGAGGACTATTCCTAACAGTGAGGACAATTAATCAGTGGAACGATTTGCCTCCAGAAGTTTTGGGTGCTCCAACACTGGAAGTTTTTAAGAAGAGACTGGACAGCCATTTGTCTGAAATGCTATAGGTTCTCCAGCTTGGGCAGGCAGTTGGACTAGAAGGGCTCCAAGGTCCCTTCCAACTCTGTTATTCTGTTATTCAAGTGGATTTTATCCTCATGGCAACAGTTTTTGTGAGATATACTTGGCCAAGAGAGCACTGGCCTCTTTGATGTTGCCCTAGCAAGAACATTGGGCCACCAACTATTTCCTAAAGACAGGAGTAGAAAGTAGGGTCTCCACAGCATCCTGAGAAGGCAACTCTGTCTCTCTTTTCCTGCCACATGTCAAAAGTAATATTTCCTGAGCTGTGTCAGCTCAAGCTGGGCTGTCAAGTTTGCCCACTGTGTTTTATTTCATTGTAGGCAACCCCCTGCAACTCACCAATTTGTGCTGCGACAGGAAGGGTGAAAAAAAATCCCAGGGGGTGACTGGACCAAAGTTATCCAGGGAATTGCCTGGTTAAGTGGGCCTTGAGACAGTTTTTTTTCCAATTCCAAGCCTAGTAAATCTTTGCTAGAGCTTTGATTCTGTGTATATGACCTCCATAATGATAGATTTGAATTAAATAGATTTCTTTAAATCTAGATGTAATGGCAAGTAATATTTGCAAAATAAGGAAAAGCTCTGTGCAATAGCTTGAAATAGAGAAAGTACACATTCCCATTGGCAACAGAAGGAATGTAGGAAAGCATCAACAATGTGAGCAGTATTTGAATAACAGAATAACAAAGCTGGAAGGTCCCTTGGAGGTCTTCTAGTTCAACCCCTTCTCAAGCACGAGATCCTATGCCATTTCAGACAAATGATTGTTCAAACTCTTCTTAAAAACGTCCAGTTTTGGAGCACCCACAACTTCTGGAGGCAAGTTGCTCCACTGATTAATTTTTCTCACTGTCAATATTTGTGATCACTTCCTGAATAAAAAAAAAGAAAAACACCTAACATTAGGATTCACAAGTAGATGGATCAGGTGCCGGGAAGAACACTACAACCAATGAGGAAGGAGTGGAGAAATTTTGATCTTCCAAATGCTTTGGACAACTCCTAGACATTACCCCAGCTAAAAATGGTGGGAATTGCAATTCAGGAATACTTCGATTGTTCTGTACACTTCAAAAATGCATCTGAACTGTAAATGTTTTTGCCTGGTATTGTAAATTAAAATGATATGTTAAGCTGATGTACTAAACACTTCACAGCTAGCCGACATCTTACCTAAAGTTAGGAAGATAAGTGTCCATGATCATCCTTATCTCTGTACAACAGAGTTACCTCTGTTGTATTTGGTGAAAGTGGCATGTCATAGTTGTGATTAATTTTTTTCTATAGGAGAAATAGATAGTGGCTTATATCTGATAGGTTTCTTGCCATGATCATATCATTTCTTTTTAAGATTAAAAGTTGCCGTGGTCATTCAAACTGGACAGCCATTTGTCTGAAATGGTATAGGGCAGTGATAGTGAACCTTTTAGAGACTGAGTGCCCAAACTGCAACCCAAAACCCACTTATGCATCGTCGAGTGCTGAGTAGGTGTGGCCCATTGAGTGGGTGTGGCCCATTGGATGGGTGTGGCCCATTGGGTAGGGGTGGCTGCGGTGGTAACGGCAGACTGGGTGGGACTAAAAAGTTCAACCAATCAATTCCAACTTTGCAAGATCTTTTTTTTCCCACGAGAAGTTGAAATTGAGTGATTGAACCTTTTTTTTTTTTGTACATGGCGGCGAAGGTCTAAAGTGAAAAGGTTTTATAAAACTCAGCTGAAGGCCTAGGACTGGGGTGACGGTGCGCGTGCCCACAGAGAGGGCTCTGCGTGCCGCCTCTGGCACCCATGCCATAGGTTTGCCACCACTGGTATAGGGTTTCCTGCCTGAGCAGGGGGTCCCTTCCAACATTATTATTGTTATTGTTCTCCATAGGCATATTGCTCTTTTAGATAAGCCATCAATAATATAACTAGGAAAGGGCATCTGGCTTATTTGGGGCCAGGAAACAGCCAAACCAATTTTTTATTGTTATGAGGTGCTATTTGTCACAGGTCTTCCCTAATTTAAGAGCTGTAGTGACACAGTGGTTAAAATGAAGTATTTTAGGCTAACTCTGCCGACTCCCAACAGTTCAATCCTGATGTGCTCATGGTGGACTCAGCCTTCCATCCTTCCGAGGTTGGTAAAATGAGGACCCAGATTGTTGGGGCAATATGCTAACTCTGTAAACCACTTAGAGAGGGCTGTAAAGCACTATGAAGTGGTATATAAAGTCTATGTGCTATTGCTAGTGCTATTTTCAGAAACAGGTGCTCCATCCTCATTTTATCAGAATGGACTGGGATTTGCAAAAATTTAAACAGTATGAATGGTTAGAAACATGCTAAATATTTTTAAAAATCAGCAGAGATTTTTGGTGAAATGATTTTAAAATATATATTTTAAAAGGATACCAAAGTTTTATTTTTTTAGGGTAGGATAATATGTGCATAGGTTATTAGCAAGGAAGGAAGCCAGTTAGTTTTAATAGAAATCAGTGCAGTAGATTTCAAAATGTACTCCTTTAAGTTCTAATGCTGTGATGGATTTTGATGGAAAGGAAAAAGTTAGTGGCAAGGAATAATTATGCCCTTTCTTAATGGATGAAAGCTGACTGTTCAGGTAGAAAAATAGTGAAAAGAGATTAATACAGTTCTCTTTCCTATTAAATGAATATAGTCCTTAAGCCAAGTAAGGAAGATAAGCCACAAAATGTCTTCCAAGATGAGAGACAGGATAAAATTAAAAGAGCAAATGTAAACCTGAGGATTTGCTTTCAAGTTTTCTCTGCATAACAGATTGCAAAGATCATTCTACTTTGAGAATAGATTGCAGATTAGCAATCAGGCCTCTTCCTCTCCTCCCCAAGATACTATCATATGAAAGCATCAATGTACAATATAACAAGTTAATATCAGTATGTGGACACATACATACGTTTGGGCACACGGGGTTATATTTTTTCATCTGGCATGCTAGCTACTGAATTACATACAATATTTGGACTAAGAGCTCAGCAAAGGTTGTCCTATCAGGGACAGGATGAAGTCCCAAGTTAAAAAAAAACACCACTTGATCTTCCCCGCACTTTATCAGAGTTTGGGTTTTGTGCTATTTAATATCTCAGAATTGTTCTAACATGCTAGCTGGGGAATTCTGAGAGTTGAAGTCCACAAATCTTAAAATTGCCAAAGTTGCAAAACACTGCTCTTGTGATTGATAGAATGAGACTGATATTTTGTACACTTCAGCTTATAAACTTTAATTGCATTTTTTTTTCCTACGTATTTTCTCTCTTTCTGATGCACAATCTTCCCTTCTCAAACTTTTGGGTTGGTTGTCCAGGGTGCTTGCAGCAACGAGAAAAAATTAAATAGCAACTGAACAAAGTTAAGACTCTTTTATATAATCTACTCTGTGGTAGCAATAGCCATGAGGAGGAAACACTTCTGTACTACAAGTGCAACTTGGAAGAACAGATTTGTTTTGTCTTACACAGAATCTGTTTAATTTGGTTAACAAAATTATATTAGAGGCTTGCTGTGATGTCCTTGGCAAATGTTTTGAAGACTCCAATAGTTCAGCAGTTCTTTTCTGGGATAAGTTCATTGTCTAACTTTGGTTCTTGGTCTTAATTTCAGTCATTCAAGCCAGAGAACATGGGCAAGGTATTTAGTGGTGTATGGTCTAAAGTTATCTTGATCAATATTTCCTTGATCAATATTTGTCTTATTATGTCTAGCATCCTCCTGAGGGGGGGGGAAGAGTGATCCGCTCAGCCTGGCAGGAAGCAGAAAACCTGCAGTGAAATCTGAGAGCTGCTCTTACAATCAGAGAGATAGAAACATGACAAGGTACTTCAGCACATGCTTGTTGTGCTGCTTTAAATGCGTGTAGGAAATGCACTATTTTGTTCCGTTTCGAAACATTTTATCACAGAGACATTATTGACAAATAGATTTTTAGATGCACACTTAAAACATACTGGGTATATAAATGTCCTATGCACAATGATTTGGGCAAACTCTGGGAAACAGTGGAAGACAGGGGGCCTGGTGTTCAATGGTCCATGGGGGTCACAAAGTGTCAGACATGACTCATGAACAACAACAAAAATGCAAACGAACAAAATCAGATTCCCATTTAGTTTGGAATCCTTGCAAACGTAACGGACACCTACAAGGCATTATAAGAATGCAGCCTTACATATATTTACCTGGGAATATGTTTTAAGAAAACAGGCAGAAGGGGCTGATTTTCATAGCCACATGCCTTAAAGCTAAGCGCTAGAGGTGGCGCCATAGAATTTGATTTTTTTTTCTTTTTCTTTCACTTGCCAGTAAAACTCACAGTATTTCAGACCTCTATTTCTCTCATTCATTGGGGATAGTGAGCAGGACACCAGGTAAAAGCATCTCCTGAGAAAGGAAGAAAATAGCAAGAATTACTAAACCTCCACATCAAAGCTGACCTCCACATCGCTGACTATAGGGGGCGAAACCTTGGCCCCCTCAGAGAGGGCGCGCAACTTGGCAGTCCTCCTGGATTCACGGCTGACCTTGGATGACCATCTGTCGGCCGTGACCAGGGGGGCGTTTTATCAGGTTCGCCTGATTCACCAGTTGCGGCCTTTTCTGGACCGGGACGCCTTACACACAGTCACTCATGCTCTTGTCACCTCCCGCCTGGACTACTGTAACGCCCTCTACATGGGGCTCCCTTTGAGGAGCACC
>NW_015399572.1:0-1171 GCF_001527695.2 Protobothrops mucrosquamatus
CCCCAACCCTTCTCGGCCCCACTTCCCTCCCCGAGACCTTCCAGGGCGCGCCTAAGGGGCTGCCCCCGGGGGATTTCGAGACGGGGCAAAGGGGACATCCCCGGCTCGGGCCTCTCCAGAAGCCGGGCAGGCCCGCCGAGGCGGAGGAGGCCGCGGAGGGTCGCTTTCCTCCTCTCAGCCGGGCCTTCCCCGGGACCCACTCGGGAAAGAGGCCTGCCGCCGCCACCGGCTCGCCCTTACCCGCCGCCGCTCCCAGCCCTGTCCGGGACGACAGGCCCCCCCCCGCTCGCTCCCCGCGGAGGGTCAGCAGCCGCGAAGCCGCCTTCCACCCGCTTCTTCCTCCTCAGCGAGCCCCATCGCCGTCGACCCCCGCGGCCCCGCCTCTCGCCCCAGCGCCGAGACCGGACGTCACCGGGCTGCGACGCGAGAGCGAGGCTGAGCAGGGCGCCGCCATGCCGGTCCCACCCGTCACGTGACGAAAGAGCAAAGCAGCCGCTGCCGGGGGAAAAAGCTGGCTGGCACCCTTGACGCATGCGCCCTTCCAAGGGCGGCGGGAGAGGGGAAGCAATTGAGCCAATTTCCAAGCAGGGCTGGGCTGGGCTGGGCTGAACGCGCTTGCTCAGATTCTTAGGAACGTGAGGATATTTGAACTTCAACTCCCAGAATTCCTCAGCCAGCGTGCTGTGGGGCTGAGGAATTCTGGGAGTTGAAGTCCACACAATATAAAGTGGAGGTGGGAATCTGTCTGAGCTTGATTGTTTTCCTGCATATGTTTCATTATCCAAACTAGGTAACATCATCACTGACTGATGATGTAAGGGTGTAAGTGCGAGGATCACTTTTTTCAGCACTGCCAAACAAACGGTCATAAGTTGGGGACTATTTGTATTAAATATACCATTTATCCACAACCAAATCAACATAGGTTGCAACGTGTTGTTCCTTTCAAAAAATACGATGAACAAATGAAAGGAACCTAATCCCAACAATTTTTATACAAACCGCAAGAGAAAGAAAACTTCTTCTCAAAGTATATGCTGTTTGAAAGGCCATCTAAAATATAGTCACGTCCTGGAATAGAACTGCACGAAAGGTTGATGGGCCAAATATTATCAAAAATCACCTTTAATATTTCTTACTTGAGGGAAGTTAGCCCCAGAGAAGGAAATAT
>NW_015399572.1:3322-6553 GCF_001527695.2 Protobothrops mucrosquamatus
GCATCCACAGGCTATTGGGATTGATGCCATATGCTGTTATAGCTGTAGGAGGTTGGTTCATTTTTGCAGGTCTGTACAGTTTTGCTCCAGAAATTCTTCCATGCTCACCTGGTAGATCTTTGTAGTCACCGGCTTAGCTTGTTCTTCTGCATTGGAGAAGCGACTGTATCCTGTAAAGGACAATTGGGTCCCATCAGCCTCTATCTACATCTGAAACTACACAGCCCAGTCCATTACAAAGGCTAAACAGGATGCTACTTACCTGTTGGGCTTATTGTTGTGTCACAATTTTGGTACCTCAGCTTTCTCCCCTGAATTTTCAAGAAAACCCCGCTGGACCTAAAAAAGCAACATAGACTGGTGAACTGAAAGTAGGATCCTCCTATATAGCTGTCTTTTCTTCCAGTGGGGAAAATTACCAATGCATCAGGTCAGCAGATAGGAAGGTGAGCAACAGTAGGCAATCCTCCTGGATCAGGACAGAAATTGCTAATGCTGTTTCAGCTGCTTTGAAGTCTCAAAGGGTCCTACTTAGGTACAGACAATGCCTCACTTTGTGTTGATAGTCTCTTGGTGGACTTCAGAAACCTTTCTGGCAGCCAATTAAGTCCTATTCAGCAGATTGTCAAATTCTCCCAGTAGAACAGGCATGTCAAACTCGTGACGTCATGTGACTTCATGTGACATATCGCGACTTTTTCCCCATTGCTGGCAATGGGGTGGGTGCAGTTTTGTTGTGATGCATCCGGGCCGTGGGCCAGCAGTTTGATATGCCTGCACTAGAATATCAAGAAGGAATACAACACAATTTCCTCCCCTTCTCGGTGTGGGAAGAAAAATCAGGTCCAGTTCCAAGCCGGGAGAAAAACGCTGAAAAATAAAATGAAGGCTGGCTGCTTAGGAAATAAAATCTCTGTTTATTGATGAGCAGACCCAACAACAGCAAGCGGTTCTGTGACAGCTGAGAAAATGGAGTTGAGAGAAGGTGGGTTTTTATACATTCTTTGGGGCTTTGTGATTGGGATGCCTGTTCCTTGTGAAATGTACTTTGACCTGTGCTTGATTGTGCCCTTTTAATATTCTAATGCAGACATGTCAAACACAAGGCCCGGGAGCCGGATGCAGCCCGCGAAATGGTTTCATGTGGCCCGCGAAGCCATCCTGGAAATAGTGAGGGAACGGCCCCCGCTGCCTTGGCCCTGGCCCAGGCCGGCCGGGAGCCAATGTACAATTTTGTGGTGGCCATCTATGCTGAAACGCATTCAGTCTTAGCTCCACTAGGCCGTCTGGAAACAGCGAGGAACCAGTCCCTGCCGCGTCGGCCCCACCCCCTGGGTGCATGCTGGGGAGGTGTCACCCTTTGTGAGGAATGAAGAAATGCACCATGCTGAAGGGATTTTATTGTGCTTATGATTTTAGTATGTTTAAGTTTGACATTAGCATTTATTTTATATATAGTAACCATTTTATATTGATACTTATAGTGTTATCATGTAATCATTGTTTTGTTATTTTGTAATCATTATTTTGTAGTTAATTGCTTGATCAGATGTTTTATATATATATTGGAAAAGTAAGGGCTTCATGCTTTAGGTATAGGTGATTGCTTATATGAAAAGAGCACAGTAACGGGAGGGGGGAAAGGAGTTACGGATGGAGCCTGGGTTGCTGTGTGAGTTATCATCTAGGAATTATTTTTTGGTGCCATCTTATGTCTAGTACCAAGACCAGATCTTTTTGTTCTGGAAAGGTATAAAAGGTGGAAGACATCTTTTCTGGTTGTTGCCTTCATCTCTCTACCAGCCACGAAGAGAGATGGGGTCACCCAACTCTATTTTGATCAAAATAAAAGTTGTTTGCTTGCTGAAACCTCAACTCAGGAGTTTCTTTGGCTCTTTTAAATTCCTGAGTAATGCTGGGGCAATTGTGAGGCTAAGTGGAAAACCTTACAATGCCTTGGCGCTTACCCCGGTCCCACCCCCTTCTGCCGGAGACCCTCAGATCTATCCCACTGCTGCCCAGGCCCCCACAGGCACCCTTGACGCGAACGATGTAGAGCTGGCCATGCCCACCCAGTAGGCCACACCCACTCAATAGGCCGCACTCACCCTGCCCACATCCAACTGCCCCACCGAGGGCAACCGTAATGCTGATGCGGCCGTCAATGAAATTGAGTTTGACACCCCTGTTCTAATGGCTGTTGCCAGATTCTTATGGGGTTATGTAGGGGTCATGGCTGACTCTACAGGCAAGAGGGGAAATGCAAATCCTAGGTGTTTTGTTTGTCTGAGCTAATCTTGTCATTTTAGCCTTGCCTGTTGTGTTGCTTATTTAAGGTTTCTTGCTGTCCTTTGTTTATCAATAGTTTGGCCCAGTCTTTCTGAATGGATTAGAACAGTGATGGCGAACCTTTTAGAGACCGAGTGCCCAAACTGCAACCCAAAACCCATTTATGCATCGTCGAGTGCTGAGTGGGTGTGGCCCCCATTGGGTGGGCGTGGCTGCAGTGCTAACGGCAGACTGGGTGGGACTAAAAAGTTCAATCAATCAACTCCAACTTTGCAAGATCTTTTTTTTCCTGCGAGAAGTTGAAATTGACTGAAACTTTTTTTTTTTTTTGCACATGGCGGTGGAGGCCTAAAGCGAAAAGGTTTTATAAAACCCAGCTGAAGGCCTAGGACTGGGGCAACGGCGCATGTGCCCACAGAGAGGGCTCTGAGTGCCGCCTCTGGCACCCGTGCCATAGGTTCACCACCACTGGATTAGAAAATCTCCAATCCTAAAGATTAGCCTCTTCAGGTTTCTGCTTGAGACTGTTTTCCTATAGCAGGAAGACTGGGGCTGCTTTCTGCCTTTAAGAACATGTCTCTCCTCTTCTCCTTCAGAGGAAATATTTTATATTGCCTCTTTTTCATATTATGAATAAAGAATATTTTATTCCGGGGGGGGGGGTTCCTACACCAGTGAAATTCTTTTTAAGAGTTGTATAAATCTTCCTTTATACACAATAGTTGATCTAAATAAGTTGTGTGGATTTTGAGCCCAAGCCTTCCATCATAGGTTATGTGGGAAGTCAGCCCCCCCAGAGAAGGAAATATTAAAAGGGCAGAAAAATATATTTCCTCCAAGGATCTTACAGAGGCAGGAAAGCATGTCCAGTTTTCTTAATAGCCCCAGGTCTCCCTTCCCCAGGCAGAAACCAGCTTTATAGAGATGCAGATGTAAATCCAG
>NW_015399573.1:0-2958 GCF_001527695.2 Protobothrops mucrosquamatus
TGATAGTGAGATGGAAGGAAAAGGGAGAGATGATAATGAGGGAGCGAAGGGAGAGAAGGAAGAAGGAAAGAAGGAGAGGAGGAAGGAAGGGAAGGAAAAAGGAAAAAAGAAAGGAAAGAAAGGGAAGGAAGGAGAGGAAGGAAAAGGAAGAAGGGAGAGAAGGAAGGAAGGAAGGAAGGAAAAAGGGAGGGAGGGAAGAGAGAGAGGGAGGGTGAGAGGGAGAGGAAAGAAGGAAGGAAAAGAAGGAGGAAGGAAGAAAGGAAAATGGAGGGATGATAGTGAGATGGAAGGAAAAGGGAGAGATGATAATGAGGGAGCGAAGGGAGGGGGGGAAGAAGGAAAGAAGGAGAGGAGGAAGGAAGGGAAGGAAAAAGGAAAAAAGAAAGGGAAGGAAGGAGAGGAAGGAAAAGGAAGAAGGGAGAGAAGGAAGGAAGGAAAAAGGGAGGGAGGGAAGAGAGGGTGAGAGGGAGAGGAAAGAAGGAAGGAAAAGGAGGAAGGAAGGAAGGAAAATGGAGGGATGATAGTGAGAATGAAGGAAAAGGGAGAGATGATAATGAGGGAGCAAAGGGAGGGAGGGAAGAAGGAGAGGAGGAAGGGAAGGAAAAAGGAAAAAAGAAAGGGAAGGAAGGATAGGAAGGAAAAGGAAGAAGGGAGAGAAGGAAGGAGGGAAGGAACAGGAGGGAGAGAAGAAAGGAAAAGGAAGGAGGGAGGGAGAGAAGGAGGGAGGGAGGAAGAAAATGAAAAATGGAAGGAAGGAACAGAAAAAAGGAAGGAAAAAAGGAAAGGGAGGGAGGGAGGAAAGAAAAAAGTAGCATACGGTAGAGAGAAGGAAGAAAAATGGTAAAAGAAAAAATAGGAAGGAAGGAAGGAAAATGGAGGGATGATAGTGAGAAGGAAGGAAAAGGGAGAGATGATAATGAGGGAGTGAAGGAAGGGAGGGAGGAAAGGATGAGGGAAGGAGGGAAGGAGAGGAGGAAGGAAAGCGGGAGGAAGGAAGGGAAGGAAAAGGAAAAAGAAAGGAAAATGGAAAGAAAGAAAAGGAAGGAAGGAGAGGAAGGAAAAGGAAGATGGGAGAGACGGAAGAAAAAGGAGGGAGAGAACAGGAAAAAGAAGAAGGGAGGAGGGAGGGAGGAAATGAAAAATGGAAGGAATGTACAGAAAAAAGGAAGGAAAAAAGGAAAAGAGGGAGGGAGGAAAGAAAAAAGTGGCATACAGTAGAGAGAAGGAAGAAAAGAGATAAAAAATGGAAAGGAAGGAAGGAAAAGAGGTAGAAGGAAGGAAGAAAAGAGATAAAAGAAGAAACGGAGGGAAGGAAAACAAAAAAGGAAGGAGGGATGGAAAAGGAGGACAGAAGGAAGGAAGGAAGATTAGAAAAATGGGGAGGGGGATGAAGGGAGAGAGGAACGGAATAAAAGAAGAATGAACGGAATAAAAAGAGAAGGAAGGAAAGAAAGAAAGAAAAGGGAAGGAGGGAGGAAAGAAAAAAGTGACGTAGGGAAGAAAAGTGATAAAAAGAAAAAAATGGAAGGAAGAAGGAAGGAAAAGTGGAGAAAAAGAAGGAAGAACAGCAAAAGAGCTAAAAGAAATGGAAGGAAGAAAAAGCAAAAAGGAAGGGAGGATGGAAAAGACACCTGGAAGGAAGGAAGGAAGGAAGGAAGGAAGAAAGGAAGGAAGGAAGGAAGGAAGGGAAGGAAGATTTCTCAAACCAGGGAATGCTGGTTTACCCCAATGATTAACCCACCTTGTTTCTGGAATCTGGCGTCAGCTGCTGTATTACGCAAGCTCACTCAATGTCAATTTACTTACGTCAAAGTGACAGGCCAACTTAACAATCATTCCTTTAGTCACCATTCAAAGTTACTTCGTAGTTACCATTCGAAGCACTGAAAAAAGCAACTTCTGACCCTTTTTCACACTTACGACCATCGCAGCGTCCCCAATTGACACGTAATCAAAATTCAGATGCTTGGCAACTGGCATGCACTTGTGACTGTTGCAGTGTCCCCCGTGTGTGTGTGTGTGTGTGTGTGTGTATGATGTGATCCCCTTTGGCGACCATCTGACAGCAAAGTCAGATTCGCTTAACAGCCGAGTTACTAGTTTAACAACTGCTGCGATTCACTTAACAACTATTGCAAAATGGAGCAACGCTCACTTCGCAACCGTCTCTCTTAGCGACGGAAATGTTGGGTTCAATTGTCGTAAGTCGAGGACTAACTGTATTTGCTGTTTGATTTCCCGGAGCTGCTACAAACGGCCTCTTTTCAGAAGCCCAAAATACAGATGGGAAGGAAGTTGCTGTGCAATAAAAGAGGCAACCAAGCCCCAAAAAACAGGAAGTCCAACCCAGAATGAGGCAAATTGAAATTACTGTGCTGTACACAACACACACACACAACCATACAAATGGAGGGGAATAAAAAGCTAGTAGTAATCCAGACTCTCTTTTACGGATCCTGTTGCTATTATATTCCATCCATTTGAAGCAAGCTCTTCCTTGCCATTTCTGACTTTTTTGAGTTTTCCAGAAAAGCCACCGTCCCCTGAGCATGTGCAGAGTGGGGTTTTTTTCTTTTCTTTCCACAACGGAGTCTACGACGGCTTGCAAATCCAGTTTCAGAAGCGGATTAAGTCTCTTCCATCCTAGGGCCTTTCACGTGAAGCCAGTTTTAAAAAAAAAAACCAAAAAATCCATATTTTTATAGGCTTCCTCCAAAATTGGCAAATTCCGTTTCGGTTGATAATGTAAATTTTTTTTTAAAAAAAATCAATGTGGTTAAAAACGGCTGTATATTGGTTTTAGTTACTCTCTAACACCCCCCCCTTGCAGGAAAGGGTGAAAAGAGAGAGACAAAGCCAGCCCTCCCCCCTTCTCCAAAAGTATCACAGAACTTTAGAATCCTGAAAGGGACCCAGCGAGGTCATCCATCCCACCCCTTCCCTCTCTGCACACCAATC
>NW_015399573.1:5295-6553 GCF_001527695.2 Protobothrops mucrosquamatus
CAGATTGGATTTGGCATTTTTGTCTACCATATTATTATTATTATTATTATTATTATTATTATTATTATTATTATTATTATTATTATTATTATTAACCATTGCACAGTGAGCCAGCTGTTCAGACTGGATTTGGCATTTTTGTCTACCATATTATTATTATTATTATTATTATTATTATTATTATTATTATTATTCATCGCACAGTGAGCCAGCTGTACAGACTGGATTTGGCATTTTTGTCTACCATATTATTATTATTGTTATTATATTATTATTATTATTATTATTATTATTATTATTATTATTAATCATCGCACAGCGAGCCAGCTGTACAGACTGGATTTGGCATTTTTGTCCATATTATTATTATTATTATTATTATTATTATTATTAACCATCGCACAGTGAGCCAGCTGTTTAGACTGGATTTGGCATTTTTGTCCATATTATTATTATTATTATTATTATTATTATTATTATTATTATTATTATTATTATTATTATTATTATTATTATTCATCACACAGTGAGCCAGCTGTTCAGACTGGATTGGCATTTTTGTCTACCATATTATTATATTTATATTTATATTTATATTTAATGATTAAATTACATTATTATTAATTTAAATGACAAAAAATCCAGGGCAACGACGTTGCACCCTCCGTCTTACTGCAATTCAGTTTTATCTCCGGGCTGTTGAATTTGCCTCGCTCCCGTTCCAAGGTGCCCACCAGGGCTGGCTACTTTTAACCCGCTGGTCTTGGGGAAACTCACCTGTTGACCCGACAAAACTGAGATTTCCAGGCAGTTAAGGCAGCTTGGGCTGTAATTTGTCTGACTCTGGGGGGATCAGATGAGCGAGAGGACTAGAAGCATCGCTCGCGTTTTTTGCCTCTAAGCAACCGCGGCTTGGGTGGATTCTGGCCTCCGAGAACCAATTTTGGGGAGGGGGCGCAAGGGAGGGTCTGCAGGATAAGGAGACGGGTCCCCAAATTAACGCCTGTGTCTCTTGGGGGGCGGAAGGGGAGAAAGGAGGACGCCCCCCTTTGCAATCTCTGCCCCTGTTCAACCTACGACTTGATCCCCCCCCCCAGGAAAGTGGCAGGAGCGGGGAGGGGGTCAGCCGGGGGTCCCGGAGCGCCCCTTCCCCTTGGGGGGGGGAACAAAACAGGTCCCCAAATCAAAGCCTGTGTCTCTTGGGGGGGTGGGCAGGGGAAAAGGGGGGGGATTTGCAATCTCTGCCCCCGTCCAAACC
>NW_015399574.1:0-1516 GCF_001527695.2 Protobothrops mucrosquamatus
TTTTTCAAAATTTGGATTGCTAACAAAGAATTAAGGGAGTACTGGGATAGCTATTTCTAACCTTATTTGGTTTCATCAGCCAGACATACCCTTCTGAGATTCGAACCTGGGCTGTCTGCATGTTAAGCAGAAGTGTTAGCCCCTAGGCCACAGGCTCTTTCTCGCTTTGTTAGCTACAAGAGACAGGGGAAGAGGATGAATGCTTTTTTTTTTTTTTTTTTCTCTCCCATATTTGGGCCGACAGGGTGTTCAAAAAAAAAAAAAAAGCATTCATATACATATATATACACACACACATGGAATGTAGTTGTTAAGTTAGTAGCACAGTTGTTAAAAAGGCGATTGCATGATCCCAGGACATTTCAATCATCATAAATATGAACCAGTTGCCAAGCATCTGAATTTTGGTCACATGACCATGGGGATGTTGCAAAGGTCACAAGTGTGAAAAACGGTCATAGGGGCCATTGTAACCTGAACAATCACTAAATGAACTGTTATAAGTCGAGGATCACACACACACACACACACACACACTGTAGTTAAAATCTTTCTAATTAAAAGTTACAATCATGGGTACAGCATCTTACTGTAATTCATTTCATCATTGCTGATTAATTTTTCTTACCATATAGACATACAAGGCAAGTTGAAGGAAAGGTAATTTATTTTGTAACCAGAAGCATAGCAAAATGATTACATCAATTCAAGAGCCTGAACTGACACAGTAACTGGAGTTTCTTTCTTGGCAGCTATTCAGGTGGCTTGAAAAAAACACCCCTGACTCATCTGTTCCTATTAAATAAATGTTCTCATTGTCAATTAAATGTATTCAACAGAATATTAGAACTGAATTAATGTCTCACAATTCCATAAATTAAAGCAAATTTGGAGAAAGGTTTTATGAATCCTTCTCACTTGGACACTTCATATATATATATATATATTACAATTATTTTATATGGAGAACCAGTGTGGTGTAATGGTTAAGATGCTGACCTAGAAATCAGGAGTCTGAGTTCTAGTCCTGCCTTAGGCATGAAAAACTGGCTGGGTGTCTTTGAGCTAGTCACACTCTCTCAGCCCTACTCATCTCACAGGGTTGTTATTGTAGGGAAAATAGGAGAGAGAAGTCTGAGGAAGGTTTGCCACCTTGAGTTGCTTATAAATAAAGTTGGAATAAAATAAATAATCAATTTAAAGTGGTTATTAATATAAATTATTTTTAGCAAATAAAAGGAAGATTTGTAAACAGGTCAGCTACCAAATTCTGATATCTTATCGAAACTGCCTGAAAATGTTCTCAAGAATGAGTTGTTTTTATTAAAATAAAACCATGAAAATGGACTGGAAGGAGCATTGGGTTGCTTTGGGCATCCTTTGCCAACCTTGTACCCTCGGATGGGCTAATTGCAATTCTCAGGATTTTTAGCTGGGAATTTGGGGAACTAAAAATTTGGAAGCTACAATGTGGAAGTTCCTACACTGGAGAAAAGTGGTTTTGCAAACTCCTGAC
>NW_015399574.1:11068-12555 GCF_001527695.2 Protobothrops mucrosquamatus
CATCCAAGTGTCGCGGGAACTGCTGCGCAACCACACTCTCGACAACCTTCGCCGCAAAGCGAAGGTTGGAGACCGGGCGATAGTTGGCCAACTCATCTGGGTCCAGGGAAGGCTTCTTGAGGAGGGGCCTCACAACGGCCTCCTTTAAGGCCGCAGGGAAGACACCCTCCTGCAGAGAAGCGTTAATAATTCCCTGGAAGAAGAGGCAGGTGGGGGCAGATCTTACCTTAGAGCAGGAGTGTCAAAATACCAGCCCGCGGGTTGATTGCATCATACGGAGGCCGCACCCACCCCAGCTCCGGCAATGCAAAAAAAGTCGTGATATGTCACACCTGTGTCTTAGAGGATAATGTGTTCCAAAGGGGGGTGCTGCAACAGGGAAGGCTCTTCTTCTGGATCTCAATAGTTGGATTTCTTTGACTGATAGGATCTGAAGTAGGACTTCTCTGCTGGCACGAATAGAATGGACAAGCCAGTTCAAGTAGCCTGGACTTATGCCATTAGGGGCTTTAAAGTCAAAACCAACACACTGAACTACACTTGGGAGCAGACTGGTAGCCAGTGAAGTTTGCAGAGCAGAAATGTAATAGGGGGCATCCTAGGGACCCCAAAGATTGCTCTGGGTATATATATATAATATCCAAGAAGTAAAAGTTATCCCAGTTAAAGCAAGTAGACACCTATATTGGGCAGCAACAAAATAGGAAGATGCTGGAGGCAGATGGTCATTTTAGTGATAACATGAAATCATTTTATGCTGCATGGGAGAAGGCAATGTTTAACCATTCCTTTATCAAGAAAAAACATGGATAGACAAGATAAAGTAATTGACTATATAGTGTAGGATGATGAACAGTCAACATGCTGCTGAGGATCTTTCATTGTATTAATGGTGTTAAAATTAAAAGGACCTCTAGTTGCTGAAGTTGCTATGAAGAAAACATCTGTGGAAATTCTGTCATCCAGGTCATAGTTGTCTCAAAGGTGCTTTTTCAAAAGGCAACCTAGATAGTTTTTTCCTTGAGGAAGAAGAACAAAACATTTAATTTCTCATCCAGGAGATTTCATCAGTTGTGATGGCTGGAAGGATGGAAGGATAGGTAATGACAGTTGAGACAGTTGAGAGTTGAGACAGTTGAGACAGTCTCAACTGTCAGTACCTATCCTTCCATCCCCCTCTTGTGGAAAACGAAAGAACTCTTACGAATTCCAGAGGGGTTAGCAGAGAAGTTTAATTGCGCAAGGTCCAGAGCATATTAGAGATAGGCAATTCTGAACGAGGAGGGCATGATTAGACTTCAGTTTTTATACTCCCCTCCTTAAAGAACAAAGGGCTACACATTGAAATTCACACTGTGATACATTAGGAACGTTTCTCACAGGCATAGAATGGAAGGTTTTGCTACATACAAAGTATCCATGTGCAGAGCGCATTTGGTTGCCACATATTACTGACAGAGAACTTTCCCAGTGAATTTTCCCAGTGA
>NW_015399574.1:16456-17621 GCF_001527695.2 Protobothrops mucrosquamatus
CCTGTCACGATTACGGAAGACTTTTTGAGCAATTTCCATAATCTCTGCAATATTTTTCCCTAAGGCCCCCTCTGTACGTTGTAACTTTCTCTTTATGTCAGGGGCACTTTGGGTAATAAATCTTTCAATTAGGAGTGGGCGGTTTTGTGCCAACTCCATATCAAGTCCAGTATTTATTTTATAAGCTTCTATCAGTCGGTTGAGAAAAGCTGTTGGTGCTTCATTTTTTTCTTGCCAAATACTAGTTACTGCCGCATAATTAACTGGACGAATTGCTGCTTCTCTCAATGCTTCTAAGCAAAGCAGCCTATAATTCTGCAACAATGTTTGATGCTGTAAATTATTAGTTTGCCAGCTTGGCCTCTGTTCACAAGCTGCATTTTCTCTGTCTTCTTGATAAGTAGCTCCTCCCTCTGGGTGTCTTCTGGCTAATACTTTTAATTTAGCCAACTTATATTTCTCCCTTCCGTCCATGTCTAATAATGTAGAAATTAATTGTTGCATGTCATCCCATGTGGGTTTATGTGTTTGAATAATATTAGAAAATAAATCTATTATCTCTTGAGGCTTTTCTGAAAATGGCCCGTATTGCTGCCTCCAATTTAATAAATCAGTAGTTGTAAATGGAACGTATTGCAACATTGAGACGTTTGAGTTGTCTGGTCCAGGAACTAAAACTTCTCTTAAAGGGGCTATGATTTCTTCTGTCTTTGGTTTAGTTTTGTTTTTATTTCTTGTTCTGCTAGAAACTGGTGTTTCTCTTTCATCTCTATCCAAGTCCTGTGTTTGCTCTTGAACTCCCTGTTCTGTTTTTATCTGTTCCTCCGCTCCGGTTTCTGGTTTAAGGTGGACTTCATCCCTTTCAGCCAGAGAAGCCTCTAAGGGGGGGTGTTGCTGATGAATTCCCCCTTCTTCTCTTCTAGGAACATAGGGAGGGGGTCTGGCAAGTTCCTCCCTGTCTTCCTAGCTCAGAATCTTAGGTTTCTGATGTTTTGCTTTTTGGGTTGCCAAATATATCTTTGCACATTCTATTTGACACTTAGCTAACCATTTAGGCTTTTCTGTAATATTAATCTGCCATTGATCTATGTAAGGATATTGATCCCAATAACCTCTTCCAGTCACAATTTGATGAACCCGTGCCACGAGCTCTGGGATACGCCAA
>NW_015399575.1:0-2899 GCF_001527695.2 Protobothrops mucrosquamatus
GAGAATCCTCGGGGCTCCGGAGGAGTTCTCACCTACATCGTCCATATAGGACGACTCGGGAACTCAACTCCTACCCCGGGCAGCTCACCTATCCCCTTATGCCCAGGGGAAAGGTATCAAGCCGTTTGACAGCTAGTGCTGGCTGTCAAACCGGCTTTTACGCGAAACAGGCGGGAGGCAGCAAACAGCTGCGACCGACAAAGTCGCCTGCCACCGGAAGTCCAGTCCAGAACTATGTTTTGTTCTACTGATAAACATATATAAAATTAAAAGTGTCTTAAAATCAAGAAAATATGAAAAAAGCTTTGTTTTTGTAGTAGGTAGTCAATCTATTTTTTGAATGAGCATTCATAAACAAAGGACTAGGGAATGAATAGAATAGAACAGAGCTGGAAGGGACCTTGGAGGTCTTCTAGTCCAACCCCCTGCTCAGGCAGGAGAACCTATACCATTTCAGACAAGTGACTGCCCAGTCTCTTCTTAAAAACCTCCAGTAATGGAGCGCCCATGATTTCTGAAGGCAAGCTGTTCCACTGGTTAATTGTCCTCACTGTTAGGAACTTTCTCCTTAATTCCAGGTTGCTTGTATCTTTGGTCAGTTTCCAACCATTATTTCTTGTCCTGCCTTCTAGTGCTTTGGATAATAGCTTGACCTCCTCTTCTTTGTGGCAATACTGGAATACTCCTATCATGTCGCCAGTTTCTTATTTTCTTTAGACTAGCCCACAGGTCGGCAACCTGCAGCTCCAGAGCCACATGTGGCTCTTTGAGCCTTCTCCTGCGGCTCCCAGCCTCCTCTGCCATTTGCAGAGACAGAGACAGAGAGAGGCACTAGCGCTTCCCTTCTCTCTCTCTCTCTCTCTCTCTCTCTCTCTCTCTCTCTCTCTCTCTCTCTCTCTCTCTCTCTCTGTGTGTGTGTGTGTGTGTGTGTGTGTAAAAAAAGAGAGTGGCCTCACCCTATTTTCTGATGAGCTGACAAGCTTATTGGGTGGGGCTCCTGCCTTGGCTGTGTCTCTGCAGGAAGCAGGAAGCAGGAAGGGCAGGAGAGAGCCAGCCTGTTGGAGAACAGCTTGAAGCCAACTTGCCAGTGAGCAGAAGATCGGAGAGAGGGAGAGAGAGGGGGGAGAAAGAAAGAGAGAGAGAGAGAGAGAGAGAGGGAGAGAAAGAGAGAGAGGGAGAAAGAGAGAGAAAGAGAGAGAGGTAGGAGATGAAAGAGAGAGAGAAAGAGAGAGGGAGAGAGAGAAAAAGAGAGAGGGGGAGAGGGAGAAAAAGAGAGACAGTGAGAGAGAGAGAAAAAGAGAGAGGGAGAGAGAGAGAAAGAGAGAGGAGAGAGAGAGAGAAAGAGAGAGAAAGAGAAAGAGAGAGAGAGAGAGAGAGAGAGAGAAAGAGAGAAGGGGGAGAGGAAAGAGAGAGAGAGAAAGAGAGAGAGGGAGAGGAAAGAGAGAAAGAGAGAGAAAGAGAGAGAGGGGGAGAGGAAAGAGAGAGAGAGAGAACTCATGCAGAGCAGCCTCTATTTCTTTTTAATTAAACTCTTCAATCAAGCTCCCCCCCTCGTGCAAGTTTTGCGGCTCCCAGTGTTTTCTTTTCTCTGGGAAATGGGTCCAAGTGGCTCTTTGAGTGTTTAAGGTTGAAGACCCCTGGACTAGTCAAACCCAATTCCTGCAGTCGTTCTTCATATGAATGAAGGACTAAAGCAGAACAATGTTTTATAACTCTATATAACACTTTTTAAATATGATTTCTGATGGCAATCATACAATCCACACTAGAAGTGGAGTTATTCTAGCAAAATTCCATGATATGGTGAGCTAAAGCATGATGCCACCGAACTATCTTTTCTGTAGTAATGTGGTCCTTGAAAAAGTCACAGAACAGATTGTGTCAAGATTGCATTGGGGTGGGTAACCTAATTTATCTTTAACTTTCTTTAACTTTCAGTGATGGGTAAAAGGAAAAGAGAATTAATGACTCCTTCTAATTGTAGGGAACAATTTAATATGGAATCTCCAAAGATAGTATCTGGGAGGGTGGGAAAGTGATGCTGATCTTAAACAATATTTGTTCTTTGCATGTTCTATCTTTTCTGAATAGATTTTATGGAAAGGAACAGGAGTTCCTTGTGGCTATATATCCTTTGAAAATCTTAGTTTTTCATTTTATCTTAATTCTTTCAACCAATTTTTATTTCAGCATCTCATTTATTTTCTATAAATCCATCTCTCTCACACTCAGTCTCTCTCTCGCTCTTTTTCTCTCTCTTATCAACAATCATTTTATAAAAACTTCATTTTTCAGCTCTTTTCCTACAATGTAGATTTTAATAATTTACTTTCTAATTTTATATTCATCTCATTGTGCCTTCTTTGTGTTTTTCTGGACTCTTCCTTAACTTACTCTGTGTACTAATTTTGTTTTACATATATTGTTGTGAGCGATCTAATGTGAACTAATATTCTTGCTTTTAATAAGGTGCAAACTGAACACATATATACGTGTGAGATTATGAAATCCCTTTGTATGAATTATAAATTATGTGGAATGTTTAAGAGGAAAGCAACACTATTTTAAAGGCAGTGACTACATCCATAAACTTGCTCTTGTTTATATAAGCCAAAGTACGGTCAATTTTCAAGTAAATAAAAATTAGCACACCATATACCTATTTAAATCAGTGATGCCCTTAGCTTTGCACATTCTCTCTTTGAGGAAAAATCCATTCAGAAAAAGCTGCATACTTATATCCTCATCATAAAAGCCCAGAACGTCTGTTAAAATACCAGTTCAGAATAACAGAATGATTGACCCCTCTCTTCTTTGTAGAAGACCTTCAAATATTAGAACACTGCTATCATGTCACCCCAGTCCTTCTTTTCATTAAACTAGACATACCCAATTTTTG
>NW_015399575.1:5414-6552 GCF_001527695.2 Protobothrops mucrosquamatus
CACTGTTGCAGACAAAGGGGGGCTCCGGTGAGAAGGAGGTGGAGGAAGAGGGTTTAAGCAAGCTTAGCAACCGGAGTGGGGATCCCCCGCAAAACAAACATGCTTTGTGGGTAACCTCCCAGCACAACAGAAGTGACCAAAACCTGCTGCATCCACCCAGCAGATGGGGGGGAATAAAAACCAAACAGTTCCCCCCCCCCCGGTGCCAAACCTCAACAGAAATGCTCATGACAATGAAAACCTCGGACAGAAAGAAGAGCGTGGCGGGCGGGCAAGCAGGTGTCTTGCTCGGCTGTGGCTTGGAGGGGGGAAGGGGGTAGCTTCACACCTCCCAAATGCCCTCTCATAAAAGCAGGATGAAAACTCCAAAAACCAACAAGGAAAAATGTTAAAACAGAAGAGTGTCTCGTGATGGTTTGCTTCCCCACTTCCTTCTAGCAGTTTAAATATATAAGGACCACAAAAGAAAAAACTTTCTTTCGTTGTAATTCAGAAGGGAGGATTCGGGGGGTGGTTTGTTTCAAAGGAAGGAAAAGAGGGGCTTTGGACCTGGGGGGGGGGGTGCACAGGCAAATGGTGATGGCATGCGACTTCTGGCATTGGGGGGTGCGGTCTTTTTAAAAGAGCAAAACAAGGCAAAAAATAAAAATCCTCCACTCCACCTCCATGAGCTGAATGTGGATGTGATCTTTTTTTTCTTGTTCAGAAGAGACACTCTTCTATTTTAACCTTTTTTCCTTGTCGTTTTTTGGAGTTTTCATCCAGCTTTCGTGAGTGCGCAGTGTTTGGGGGGGTGAAGCTTCCCCCTTCCCCCCCAAGCCACAGCCGAGCAAGACACCTGCCATGTCCGACTGCAGCGAGTGACAGCTGGAGCTGCAGGACTGTCAGGGCTCAGCAGAAGCACCAGGATCAGTGGAACCTGACGCTGATCCTGGTGCTTCTGCTGAGCCCTGACACCTCTGCAGAAGTGCCGATCAGCTATCAGGGCTCAGCAGAAGTGCCAGGATGAAGGAAGGGAGGGAGGGAGGGAGGGAGGGAGGGAGGGAGGAAGGAAGGAAGGAAGGAGATGGGAATGAGAAGCAGGGAAATGAGGGGAGGAAGGAAGGAAGGAAGGAAGGAAGGAAGGAAGGAAGGAAGG
>NW_015399576.1:0-4235 GCF_001527695.2 Protobothrops mucrosquamatus
AAAAAAAAAAAAAAAAAAGCATCAGGAGGCCAGGCTTTGAAAAAGGCAATTGGAGAAGCCCCCTCAATCAAAAGGTTTCGCGGCCGATGAGCGATGGGCTAAGTAGTCGGTGAGTCACGGCGGTTCTGCCTAGTAACCAATGGATCATTAGCATGTCAGCAGGAAAAGGCAGGCAGGCAGACACAGGCCGCCTACATGCTTCCCTGCGTATGTGACAGGCAGGTTTTTCAACACAGGAAGTTGAACATATATGCAATCCGGCTGACTCGCCTTCAAACGGAGCCTCAACCGGCGAATGATGCTTCGCTGGACCAGATAGAACCGGGGTCTTTGATGACGTGTGGACTTCAACTCCCAGAATTCCTCAGTCAGGCGTGCCGGGCTGAGGAATTCTGGGAGTTGAAGTCCACAAGTCATCAAAGGGCCAAGTTTGAAGACCTCTGTTATGGAGCAAGGGTGGGCAAACTAGAACCATTTTATGACCTATGGACTTCAACTCCCAGAATTCCTGAGCCAAGCATGCTGGCTGAGGAATTCTGGGAGTTGAAGTCCACAAGCCATCAAAGGGCCACGTTTGAAGACCCCTGAGATAGAACAAAGAAGAATATTTCCAGAGAGAAGCAACCTAGAACTAAGGAGAAATTTCCTGACAGTTAGAACAATTAACCAGTGGAACAACCTGCCTCCAGAAGCTGTGAATGCTCCAGTCCTTGATGTTTTCAAGAAGAGACTGGACAGCCATTTGTCCGAAATGGTGTAGGGTTTCCTGCCTGAGCAGGGCTTGGACTAGATGACCTCCAAGGTCCCTTCCAAATTATTATTATTATTATTATTATTATTATTATTATTATTATTATTATTATTATTATTATTATTATTATTATTATTATGGATCATCGCACAGTCAGCCAGATGTTCAGACTGGATTTGGCATTTTGCCTACCTATCGAGTCCTTCCCAAGGACCTGGGATAGGCAGATGTGGATGTTTGATGGTATTACAAATATCGTCGCAGGATGGAAGCAGTTCCTAGTAAGGCCGCCTTTTGCAATTGACTGATGGCTATTATTATTATTATTATTATTAATAATAATAATAATAATAATAATATCATCATCATCATCATCATACAGTCAGCCGCACAGTTGCAGAAAGGGCCCTGTGAAAAGTGGAATAGAACAGAGCTGGAAGGGACCCTGGAGGTCTTCTAGTCCAGCCCCCTGCTCAAGCAGGAGAACCTATACCATTTCAGAGAAGTAGCTCCAGTAGTCCTTGAATTACAGGCATTCGTTTAGCGACCGTTCGAATTTACAGCAGTGCTGAAAAAAGGGACTTAAGATCCTTTCTTCACACTTACGACCGTTGCATTTCTCACTTAGCAGCATAAATTTGGGGCTGGTCAATTGTGGCCATAAGTCGAGGACTGCCTGTATTTACGACGCCCGCGGGATGGCAACTAGCCACCTTCCCCGCCGGCTTCCAACAAGCCAAGTCACTCCGGGGTAAGCCAGGTTCGCTGAACGACGGTACGATCCTCTTAAACAACTGCGGCAATTTGCTTAACGGCCATTGCAAAAAAAAAAAAAGGTCGTAAAATTGGGCAGGGCTCACTTTACAACTGTCTTGCTCAGCCCTGGAAATTCTGATCCCAGTTGTGCTCGTAAGTCGAGGACCACCTGTCCAGCCGACAGCCCGCCGTCCCTGATGAGCACTCTTTGAGGACGGCCTGCACGCCAGCCGCGGAGGCACGTCGCCGATGTCTCAGCCGGCCCAAACTTAATTAGTTTTTTTAATCAGAATGTCACGGAGTACTTTATCAAATGCTTTGCAGAGTCAGAGGTTTGCCCTGATCTGGGAAGGAAGGTGCCTCATCAAAAGCGAAATAATAACGGGGAGGCCTGCTTCGTGATAAATTAACGGCGACTGTTAATAACCGCCGTGTGAGAGCGGGCATCGAGAACAGATAGGCCGTTTCTTCTCGTGGCAGACGCTCGTGCAACGGCAAACGGGAAGGGGGGGCGGCATTTTAGCGGAAGGGATGACTCTGCCGATGTTTGTAGCGTGGGCCAAACTAAAGACAAAGCAAAGATGGATAGGATAGGACAGTGATGGCGAACCTTTTAGAGACCGAGTGCCCAAACTGCAACCCAAAACCCACATGTATCATCGGGTGCCAGGTGGGCATGGCCCATTGGGTGGGCGTGGCTGCAATGGTAACGGCAGACTGGGTGGGACTAAAAAGTTCAATCAATCAATTCCAACTTTGCGAGATCTTTCTCCCCCCCCTGCAAGAATTTGAAATTGATTGATTGATTGATTGAACCTTTTTTTGTTTTTGCACACGGCGGCGGAGGCCTAAAGCGAAAAGGTTTTATAAAACCCAGCTGAAGGCCTAGGACTGGGGTGACGGCGCGCGTGCCCACAGAGTGGGCTCTGCGTGCCACCTGTGGCACGCGTGCCATAGGTTCACCACCACGGGGATAGGATATAAAGAATAGGAATAGAATAGAATAGAATAGAATAGGAATAGAAATGGAGAATAGAAATAGAACTAAGAATAGAATAGAATTGAATAGAAATGGAGAATAGAAATAGAACTAAGAATAGAATGAAATGAGAATAGAATAGAATAGAATAGAATAGAATGAGTTGGAAGGGACCTTGGAGGTCTTCTAGTCCAACCTTGCTCAGGCAGGAAACCCTGTACCATTTCAGATAAATGGTTGTTCAATCTCTTCTTAAAAACCTCCAGTGTTGGAGCATTCACAACTTCTGGAGGCAAGTAGAGTAGAGTAGAATAGAATGGAATGGAATAGAATAATATGGACTGGAATAGAATAGAATAGAGTAAGGAATAGGATACAATAAGGAATAGAATAGAATAAGGAATAGAATAAGGAATAGAATAGAGTGGGCATTTAAATTTCATTTTTGATGTGTGCCGTTGTGCCCACAATAAAAAAAAATGACAATAAAGGTTATCTGAATAGAATAGAGTAGAGTAGAATAGAGTAGAGTAGAGTAGAATAGAATAGAATAGAATAGAATAGAATAGAATAGAATAGAATAGAATAGAGTAGAGTAGAGTAGAGTAGAGTAGAGTAGAGTAGAGTAGAGTAGAGTAGAATAGAATAGAATAGAATGTAGAAAAAGAATAGAATAGTATATAGAGAATAGAATACAGTAGCATAGCATGGCTGGCTGGAGAATTCTGGGAACTGAAGTCCACACATCTGAAAGTGGCCCAGGTTTCAGAAACCTGGACTGCCAGCTGCTGACGGATTCCCTTTGAAAGACATCCTTCTACGCTTCAAGAAATGGAAGCTTGGACCCTCAGGAATTTGGTGAATATCCCAAAACTTGAGGAAGAGGAAGAGCTGAGAAGACCCCCTGGGCACAGGAAAGCTCCAGCGTGACCTTTTGGAACCTGTGGGCTTATTTTTTTTTAAAAAATTATTTATTTAGTCGTAGTGCCCACCAAGATTCAGCTGGGTAGCTGAAGAATTAAAAGAGATAAATAAGATTGTGCTCCAGACCCCGAACGGTTGTAAGCTAAGATATGCAAAAAAAAACCACCACCACCTTCCAAAGCATGACTAAGGGAGTTAAATTGGGATTCTATAACACACAGACATTTTAAGAGTTTTGTTTTTTTTTTAAATTTTTTTTAAGGAGATCCTGGAAACGATACACCGCCTACGGTCCTGATGCTTTCCATTCTAACTTCTCCCAGAAGCTTCTGCCTCAGTTTATCTTTAGCGTCCAGTTTCGATAGGATTGACAGTTGCGACCATTTGACGGTTTCAGCGGTCGTTCCCACCTGGGCTACGTAGTACAGGTCGCGTCGACTTAACATTCGTTTAGTGACCGGTCGAACATACCCTGAAAAAAAGTCACTGAGGACCATTTTCCAATCTTACAACCGTTGCAGCCTCCCCAGGGCCACGTGATCAAGATTCTGCCGCTTGGCAGAACTGACCCGTACTTACGACGGTCGCATCGTCCCCCGGGGTTCACGTGGTTCCCCTTTTGCAGCCTTCTGACCGGCAAAGTCCATGGGGGCAAGGCCGATTCACAACAACCGTGTTCCTAGCACCTGCAGTGATTCGCTTAATGACGGCGGCAGGAAAGGTCGTAAACTGGGGCAAAACCCACTTAACAACGGAGATTTTAAACCTGAACATTTTTTTTTATTAGCTATAATGCCAGAAAAGACTAACAAACAAAGCTTATAC
>NW_015399576.1:9248-10881 GCF_001527695.2 Protobothrops mucrosquamatus
CACCCCCTCTCGCCGCGTCTCTTCCCAGGTCTCCCTCCGTTCCCGTTTCCACAGGAGAGACTCACGTCCTCCCAGGAGCTCTCTCCATCTTTGCGAAGGAAAGATCGACAACAATTGTGGACAATTTAGACCCAAACGAACTCGGAGCGAGTCGAGTAAAAGCCAGCCCTTCGTCTCGGGACAGGGACGACAAGCCGGCAAGGGAAGAAATCGGATCTTCCAGCGCGATTCCCGGCAGAGGAAGAGACGATTCCTTCGCGGGGTCCAAGGCCCTCGAAGAGAGCCAGAAGCTTCCGGCAGAGGTCGACTCCAGACCTTCAAGTGGACAATTCCGATCTCTTTTATCCCTCTCTTCTTCCGGCTCGCTAAAACATATTGATAATGGCGATTTATCTGGAGGTATCAAGAGAAACATGCTAGGGATTCAGAGAGGCTGGTCGTGGGACGAGAACATGGCCAAGCAGGGTATCACGCGTAACTTAAGATGGGAAGGTCCGCAGACGACGGACTTCTGCCACAAGGAGCCACTTGTACCTCGAGAGCCGAGGCCGGAATCCCCGAAAGCGAACGAAGACCGCGGGATGACAAAACCCCTAACCCGATCCGATCCCGAAGGCTGCCCCAGGACAGCTGCGAGCGGGCCCGTTCCGACGAGCAGGTCTGTAGACATTCAAGCCGGCCTTTCTCCAAACCTCAACGCGATCCAGGCTGTTTCAGAAGCGGATACTCTGGACGAGGTGTCTAAGCTCTTAGGAGGTTTTCCGCGCGTCGAGGAGAAAGCGAACGATAGTCGGAAGAAAGAGGTAGGCCGCTCGCACGAAAGCGCCAACGGCAGTACCATGGACTCCCTGGGCACCAGAGTGAAGAAGCTTCTCCAGTACGAACCCCCCGCGATCCACAGAGCGCCTTGGGTGGAGAGGGCGGAGGAGCGCGAGGGGTCGGGTCCGAAAGAGCCCTGCGTTTCGGCCACCAGCTCAGCTTTCAGCCGAGGGGAAGTTGGTGCCCAAGGAAGCGATAACAGCAGCAGTATGGACTCGTTGGCGGTACGGGTCAAAACTCTCCTGGAAGAAGAGCAGCCCGTGCTGCACGCCACGCAGATACTCCAGAGCGTAAAGGAAGAAGAGGAAAAAGCCCGCGGTAAGTAAGGGAACCTCTGAAAACCTCCACGATTTGTGATGAATTGATTACATTTATATGCCAACTGTTTCTTTGTTTGATTTGATTTTTATCTCACTTTATATTTATTTTTTTTACAAATATCTGAAGGCGGTGAACAGATCCAACACACACCTTCCTCCTCCTATTTTGCCCACAATGACAACCCTGAGAGGTGGGTTGGGCTCAGAGAGAGGGAATGGCCCAAAGTCATTCAGCTGATTCTCATGCCTAAGGCAGGACTAGAACTCACCGTCTCCCGGTGATGGGCCCAAAGTCACCCAGTTGGCTTTCATTCCTAAGGCAGGATTAGAACTCACCGTCTCCTGTGATTGGCCTAAAGTCACCCAGCCAGCTTTCATGGCTAAGGCAGGACTAGAACTCACTGTCTCCTGGTGATTGGCCCAAATTCACCCAGCCGGCTTTCATGGCTAAGGCGGGACTAGAACTCACCGTCTCCTGGTGATCGGCCCAAAGT
>NW_015399576.1:12802-15800 GCF_001527695.2 Protobothrops mucrosquamatus
CTCTTCCTGTCTTACTTTCTCTCTTTCCCTCTTTCGCTATCTGTCTCTCTTTCCCTCTCCCTTTCTCCCTGTCTTCCTCTCTCCATCTCTCTCTCCCTCCCTCCCTCTCTCTCCCTCTCTCTTCCCCTCCCTCCTTTTCTCCCTCTCCCTTTCTTTCTTCCTCTCCCTCCCTCTTCCTGTCTCTTCCTGTCTTACTCTCTCTCTTTACCTATCTCTGTCTCTTTCCCTCTCCCTTTCTCCGTCTTCCACTCCCTCTCTCCCTCCCTCCCTCCCTCTCTCTCCCTCTCTCCCTCTCTCTCTCTGTCTTCCTCACCCCGTCTCCATCTCTTCCTCCCTCCGTTCCTCCCTCCCTCTCTCCCTGTCTCCCTCTCTTCCTCCCTCCCTCTCTCTCTCCCTGTCTCCATCTCTTCCTCCCTCCCTCTCCCTCTTTCTCCCTGTCTCCCTCTCTGTTCTCTCTCCCCCTTTTCCCGCTCTTTCTTTCCCTTTCTCTCTCTCCCTTGGCCTCCCTCTCCCTCTCGCAGCCTGGGTGAAACTAAAACTGGCCACTCAGCCTCAGTACTTCATCCCTGAACTGACCGAAGAAGACAGGCGGATGATAGAACAAATGAAGAGGGAGCAGCTTTCCTGCTCCGGAGAAACGGAACATCTGGAGGTAAAACGCAAAAACTTGGGGTGTGTGTGACAATTAAAGAAGCATTTAAGAACTCGGCTAATCATAAATTTTTGCTGGCAGGAAACCTTTCTCACCTGCCATTCTCTAAGTCAGGGGTAGGCAACCTTGGCTCTTTTATGGCTGGTGGACTTCAACTCCCAGAATTCTTGAGCCAGCCATGCTGAGGGGAAAGGGAGAGGTTTCCAAGCTGAGCCAGGCTGGCTCAGGAATTCTGGGAGTTGAAGTCCACCAGTCACGAAGGGGCCTAGGCCTAGGCCAGGGGTAGGCAACCTTGGCTCTTTTATGACTCATGGACTTCAACTCCCAGAATTCCTGAGCCAGCCACGCTGAGGGGAAAGAGAGCTGGCTCAGGAATTCTGGGAGTTGAAGTCCACCAGTCATGAAGGGGCCATAGTTTCCCTCATGCTGGCTCAGGAATTCTGGGAGTTGTAGTCCATGAGTCATAAAAGAGCCAAGATTGCCTACCCCTGAACTAGGTCTAGGCCGCTTTATGACTCGTGGACTTCAACTCCCAGAATTCCTGAGCCAGTATGGCTCAGCTTGGAAACCTCTTCCTTTCCCCTCAGCATGGCTGGTTCAGGAATTCTGGGAGTTGAAGTCCACGAGTCGTAAAAGAGCTGAGGTTGCGTACCCCTGCTCTAAGTCGTAAAATAAAACAAAAGTTTACCCACGGTACAGTAATATTCCTCCAGTAAGTTGCCTCTTATTGGGAAGAAACCTCCACCTAATAACCAGGGTAGAGATCTGATTAAAGAAATTGTATAATTCATAGTATGACATCTGCAAGAAAACAACCAAGTTCAGAGAGCACCAAGGACCTCACAGTCCTCCTCCTCCTCTTCCTCCTCCGCCTCCTCCTCCTCCTCCTCCTCCTCCTCCTCCTCCGCCTCCTCCTCCTCCGCCTCCGCCTCCTCCGCCTCCTCCTCCTCCTCGCTGCAAACCCCATTCCCTTCTAGCCCTGATCATGTTACCTAGTTGGGTCATGAAACGTCCGCAAGAAAACCACCCAACTCAGACAGCAAAGTCACAAATATTCTCCTTTATCATTACCCCAAACAGCTTGGTCAGCGTTCATGAGGTAGGAGCATCATGGGAAAAGTACCGGGAGGACTGTCTGTACAATGCAGACAGTCCTCGACTTACAACAGTTCATTTAGTGACCGTTCAAAGGTACGACGGCACCGGAAAGAGCGACTTAAGACCATTTTTCGCACTTAACAGCCCTTGTAGCCTCCCCGCGGTCACGTGATCCAAATTCAGGCACTCGGCCACTGACTCGTATTTACGACGGTCGCAGCGTCCCCTCCCCCCGGGGTCCCGCCATCCCCTTTTGCGACCTTCTGACGAGCAAGATTCGCTTAACGACCTTAAGCGTCCGTGACTTAACGCCTGCCGCGATTCGCTTAACAACAGAGACAAAGTCGTAAATCGGGATAGAACTCCCTTAACAAATGTTTCGCTGAGCAACGGGAATGTTGGGCTCGATTGGGGCCGTAATTCGAGGACTGCCTGTACATTTTTAGCCGTGCCCGGGGGGGGGGGAAGACATTTTATCTCCCTCCCTCGTGGACAGCCGCACTGCTTCTGAGCTGTGTCTTGTCTGTTTCCAGCATAAGCCGAGGACGGCACTGCCGCCAGTGGTGACCCGGGGGTGAGCATATATATATTGGTGTGGATTTCTGGCGTGTTTTGAATCAGGCGCCCGAATGCTGCCTGCTTCTCCCCCCCCTTTTTTTTAATTGCTAGCCAAACCTTCCTGTGGTGGGAGGTGGATGTGTCCATCACGGGATCTGCTGCATGACTCTCCAGAAGGGCTGGCTGGCTCTTTGACCGACAGCTGTCCGTTCTCTGTGTGATGGACATTGTGTTTGCTTTTCTTGGTGAAAGTGGCCGGACTTTGGTCCTGCCAGATGTGGCCGACCCCGGATCAGCTCCATGATCAGCTCCCTCACAGGGCAATGTCAGTTCCTTTCGTTTTCCTTCCTTCCTTCCTTCCTTCCTTCCTTCCTTCCTTCCTTCCTTCCTTCCTTCCTTCCTTCTCTGTTCTTCCATCTCTATCCTTCCTTTCTTCCTTCCTTCCTTCCTTCTTCCTTCCTTTCTACCTTCCTTCTCTTTCCTTCCTTCTTTGTTCTTCCATCTCTATCCTTCCTTCCTTCTCTTTCCTTCTCAATTCTTCCATTCTATCCTTCCTTCCTTCCTTCCTTCCTTCCTTCCTTCCTTCCTTCCTTCCTTCCTTCTCCGTTCTTCCATCTCTATCCTTCCTTTCTTCCTTCCTTCTTTCCTTCTTCCTTCCTTTCTACCTTCATTCTCTTTCCTTCCCTCTTT
>NW_015399577.1:0-3461 GCF_001527695.2 Protobothrops mucrosquamatus
TTAATTTGCCCTATGTCATTACATCTCAAAAATAAGTATAATCAATAGTATTTGAAAAAATACTACTTAAAAGTATCCATAGCCCAGCAACCACATGATGAAATCTTTCATTACTCCTGTGTAAGTTTTTTTCCAAAATATAATCTTCAATTGTATTTCTCTGGAACGCTGCTCTTGGGCACCAATGTATCTAATGTGAAGACAGAATTGAGCCTCCAAATATAAGCCCGCTCTTCTGAACTTAAATATGTCTGTTATACATTCACTCAAACTTTGTAGCTCTTATCTTGTGTTTCCGTTACACGAGTTCTATTAATCCTAATTATATATTTGTTACTTTGGGGATTAATAAACAAACATATTCCATCTGCCTGTTTCACACACATCCCTCAGAGAGACTCCACCATCCTCCTTTCTCCTTTTTATCAGATCAGTTTTCAATTGAGAGGCAGTTTAATGTAGTTAAGGTGCTGGCCTAGAACCAGGAAGCTGCAAGTTTTAGTCCTCCTTTAAGCCTAAGAGCCAGCTGGGTGATTTTGAGCCAGTCACTCTCTCTCAGCCTAACCCACCTCACAGGGTTGTCGTGAGGAATATAAGAGGCAGAACATCAAGTATGTTCACTGCCTTGAGTTGGTCAAATCATATAAAAGGTGAGATAAGTATCTAAAACAATACATTTTGTATTTTCAAGCGTTCCTAAGAGCATTAGCTGCCTTTTCTTTCATATATATATGGCTAACACAGCGGTTCTCAACCTATGGGTCGTGACCCCATTTGGGGTCGATCGACCATTTCACGGGGGTCGCCAAGCAAGGCTGTCCGCCATTTTTTTGTCCGGCATTTTTTTCCCCTTTTCCGGCGGGTGCCTTATCTCCCTTGGGCTGGGCCAGCTGGTGGTCGGCCTGCTCCGTCTCTGCCGCTTGCCAGCTACGCCTCGGCCGGCGCAGGGGGCGGAACCACGCATGCGTGGCGCTCCCGGGCAGGGAAAGTCCTTCACTTACAACCGGTTGGGTAGTCCTCGACTTACGACCGGGTTAGTCCTCGACTTACGACCGGTTGGGGGTCGCGGCATTAAAAAGGTTGAGAACCACCGGGCTAACAAGATTTAGTTTTTAACAAGGTAGTTTCATTGAAGTTAATAAAACATTTCATGTATCAAACACAGACCAAAAGATTGAATGTTTTTCATTGAGCATTTAAACAAGGTAGGATTATTATTATTATATAAAATATACACTCATAATATGTTAAGCCTAATATATACAACTTCTTTACTCACCTTCACTTAAGGATATATTTATAAGTGACCAGTGACAGTACTTACCAAGGTGACAAATTTTCCTTTCTACCTTGTATTCTTAATTGTTCATTTTTCCTTGTCATAAATGCAGTAATAACATAGTTCTTAGTTTATACCAGCCTTCTACTTCAGTCGGTTCTGCTGTAAGCTGAAGTAGCATTTCCTTTCCTTTCTCTTTTCCACCCACACCACCCACACCTGTGCAGCAGCGTTTCTCTTTTATCTCAGTACAGGTGTGGTCCTTTACTCTTAAAGTCTTAGGGAACACAAAACCAATAGGAAGAAAAACTCCCATCAGTAGCCTTGAGTCTTTCCTTCTACACACAGACTTTAAACAAATACAAAAGCAGCTCATCAGCCCCTGTGGAGTGACAATAGCTTCTTGTTAAATTCATCAGTCAATCTTCAGCAATTCTAGTTAAAAGAAGCTGTCATTATTCAGTGTTACAGGCTATTCTTTCCTGTTTAGCAATATGTAGGAATCAGCCCACCTTTTAAAAAAAACAACCAGTGTTATTACAATGTAGGAGTGTGTATATGTTCATAAAAGTGAACTGGGAGTTGTTTAAGCAAATGTGGCTGCTTGTTATCTCCTGCCCAGGGGTGTATGAGACTGCAGGAAGACGAGACAAAAAAATGTAGGGTTACAAAAATCATAAAGGTTACAATTACTTTTTTCCTCTTTTTCCTTATGAACAGCTATTGATAAAACAAACTAAAAGTATAGTTTGGCACTTCCCACTTCTTTTGCATTCAAGGAAAAATATCTGAAGCATCATTTTCTGACGACTGGGCATAAATAAATAGAATATTTTTCTTTCGTATATAAGTTCTCTTGGTGTTGGACTGCCTTTTCCAAAAATGATTTGTCAGCATCCAGGAATCCCTTAATCTATACTTGTTCTGGGGAAAGGACCATTTAGTAGAAGCCCTTAATGAAAAATTATATTCTAAAGGATGCTGCTAGCTGCCAAGTTACATTGATCAAAGCGCTTCAGTGCTTTCATAAAGAATAGGCCATTTCAGGAATTACAGAATCATAAGCATGGCAGGGAATTGAAAATGGAGCTCCACTCCTGATCTCTTAACAGCATTCCATGTGTTCAAACACCTTGCACAACCAAGAGTTCCAATACTACAGTGGGAAGTAATTCCAATTCCGCTTCAGAACATCTACATATGTGTTTAAATATGTATATGTAAAATAAAAAGTATATCCGTGCCAGTTCCTATCACTCCTATACTCTTTGTGTATTTTTTTTAGATGAGCCTATTCAGCCTTCCTTGTCAACCAATAAGAGCATGCCCAGTTACTGCAAAAATGATGACGGTGATATCTTCTTAACCGCTGAGTCGTGGAAACCAAATGTTTGTACCAGTTGCATTTGTCTGGATGGTGGAATCAGCTGTTACTCTGAATCTTGCCCACCAGTATCCTGTGAAAGACCTGTTTTGAGGAAAGGGCAATGTTGTCCTTACTGTATAGGTAAGCACTGGAAAGGAGAGAGAAAAATATGATGGGACTGCTTTTTTTCCAATCTTATTTAAAGTTAAGATGGTCTGCCCATTTGGGACTTAATTGTATTTTTTTATTTATCTGTGATACGTTTAAAGCATATATTGAGAATTATAGTGTAATTATTAATTATACCCTAGTGCTGTTCTTTGTGACTAAGTATCAGTACAGGCAAATATCATAGGTAATGTTGCATAATATTATAGTATTGTTAAAATTAAGTATTGAACAAATCATAGCAAAAATAGATTTATCATACATTTGAGTTTGATCTAGCCATAAAGGAAGGAAGGAAGTCTTCCTACCTATCTAATCATTATCTGATATTATATTTTGCTTGCTTTTCAATTATGCCTTTCAAGGTTTTGGGAAGCAGAGTGATTGTATATTTTGTTTCACTAGATACTATTAACAAAAAGGAGAGGACATGTTAATATTGATGTTTTCTATGGAACGAATTACCCCCAGAGATCCGGGTCATTCCGGATCTCCCCTCCTTCCGCCGCGCCCTCAAGACATGGCTATTCCAGCTAGCGGGACTGGCCTAAGGGATATTTTAATTTGATTTTAATTTGGTTTTTAACATAATTTTAAAAAGAAACGGCAAAAAATCAATATTTCATTTTAATTGTATTTTAAACTTAG
>NW_015399577.1:3998-6551 GCF_001527695.2 Protobothrops mucrosquamatus
ACTGGCCTAAGGGATATTTTAATTTGATTTTAATTTGGTTTTTAACATAATTTTAAAAAGAAACGGCAAAAAATCAATATTTCATTTTAATTGTATTTTAAACTTAGTATTTTGTATGGTTTGTCTGTTTTTTAACTTGCTGTAAGCCGCCCTGAGTCCGCTAGGAGAAGGGCGGGGTATAAATTTAATAAAACCTAAACCTAAACCTGTAGTCTAGAGCTAAAATCATAGCTAACATCAGTTACAGTCATATTGGTTCAGGCCATATCCAATGTTGTGCATTTATTGCATTATATGTGAAATCATTCTGTGAATATCTTTCTTTCTGCTTTCTGCAAAGATCGTATCCATAAGAACTATAAATATCCGAGAAAGCAAGTGACAAAATGTGTGCTTTGATGACATGATACAAATATGGTTACTTAAATTTGTATGTAAATTTAATAAATAAATTTAATAAATAAATATGTCAGGCTAGCAATATAAAATCATAGCAGTTAGATGAAATATTAGCATATTTTGTTGCAGGTGGTGCTGGCATTTTTTTAATTTCTTATTTTAATTATTAGCTAACACATACATTTTTCAGTGGTTACATATTTTTCCATACTTAAGTGGGTTTTCCTCTGGCTATATGTTGTGTATATGAGCTGTGTGTGTTTGCATATGTACATATATAAGCATAAATATATATACATACACAAAAACATACTTAACTGGATTCATCCTTTGTAATTTTCTGCCACTTTCTGCTTTCTCCTAGCAAACTGAAATAAATGTGTTTAGAGTTCAGACAATTGAAAATGAAAAAAGCTCGTATTTCGCTCAGTTGCTATGAAATAGAGAATTTTGTTCCCATTTATTGTGACAGAATACAAAATTCACATCTTGCATCTTATCAGCTCAAGCACGATCTAGGTGTCCCAAATGACTTCTTAAAATAGAAAACTAATGTTAAGATTTAGATTCCAAACAAGTTTGCTTTTAATATAGTTAGCATTCTACTTTTTTGCATGATATAATTTTAGTTGAATGAGTACTTTCCAATCCATCCCAACCCCCACCTCTATTGCAATACCTCCATATTGCCACTATGTTTTTCTTATTAATGTATTCATGTGAATTCCCAAGGGAATCAATTCTGAAATTTATTTGCAAAGCAATTCTCTCAAAGCCCTTCAGCTAGGAATTCATTTTATCAAGAGTTGCACAGGTTCTGCTTGGATATAAACCCAGAAATGTATGAATTATAATATAATAATAGGTGGAGGTAATCTATTAATGGAAGAAGAATAATTGAATATTCTTCAAAAATACTAACAATTGAGCATAATAGAAGATTATTCTATTCTTGAGCTGTGGTGGTACAATAGTTAGAAGGCAGTATTGCAAGCTAATTCTGCCGACTGCCAGCAGTTCGATTCTTACCAGCTCTAGGTTGACTCAGCCTTCTATCCTTCTGAGGTCAGTAAAATGAGGACCCAGATTGTTCGGGACCATATGCTGACTGTAAACCGCTTAGAGAGGGCTTTAAAAGCATTATGAAGCGGTATATAAGTCAAGTGCTATTGCTATTGCTATTCTTAATGCTTGACCTTTTTTTTCCCTTTTGCTAATATACTACTATTCCCTATTTCATTTTGATTAAGCAGATATTTGCAGGAAAGAACAACCGGGCAAGTTAAAAACAAATGAAAATGAAAAGTTAGACCTGAAATACAATCCCAGGCTTTCTCTCTTCCAATTATTGCATTTTTGTGGCACGTTCTTTCAACAGAAGACTCGGCAGCAAAGAAGGCAGTTTGTCATTTTAATGGAAAAACCTACGCGGATGAAGAACGTTGGGACATTGATAGCTGCACTCATTGCTACTGCTTGCAGGGTCAGACGCTTTGTTCCACAGTTAGTTGCCCCTCTCTTCCTTGCGTGGAACCAATTAATGTGGAGGGAAGTTGCTGTCCCATGTGCCCAGGTAAGTTAGATTCTGGTAGTTTGTCATTATATTTTTTTTACATAAAGACATTAAATAATCATTTGTCCAAGATAAGAGAATACATTTTTATTAAATAAAAGGCGCTAGTTTGATTTTCGGGTATCCGGTATTGAAGTCAAGACTTGTTTTCAGAAACTTTTTGGTATCTTAAAAAAAACATCTCTACAGGTAAGTCCTTGGCTTACGACTGATTACTTAATAATTGCTCAAAGTTACGATGGACTCAAAAAAGCTACTTAAGACCCATCCTCAAAGTTACAGCTGCCATATCATCTCCACAGTCATATAATCACATTTTGGGCAATTGGCAACCGACTTGTATTTATAACCAGTTGCAGCACATGATCACACTTTGCAACCGTTTTGCCTGTTTATGTATTTTGGCAATTACATGGAAAACAGTAAAAGAACATCTTTGTTAACAGTATTCCAAGACTTTATAGTTTTTAAATCTTGTTCTGTTTATAGTGGCAGAAAAATAATTTTTTTTTAACACCGTAATTCAAAAACCCATCTGTTGTTACTACCAGTGATAAGGACTGGGTTTTCATAATGCTATT
>NW_015399578.1:0-1153 GCF_001527695.2 Protobothrops mucrosquamatus
CTGTGAGAGGGAATCTGTGGCAGAAGGCGGTCTCGGAGATATCCAGGTCCGATGCCATGGAGCGCTTTAAAGGTGGTAACTAACACCTTAAAGCGCACCCGGAAGGCCACTGGTAACCAGTGCAGCTCGCGCAGCAGCGGTGTTACGTGGGAGCGACGAGTCCCTCCCAACACCGCCCGCGCGGCCGCATTCTGGACCAACTGAAGCCTCCGGATGCTCCTCACAGGGAGCCCCATTCAGTAAAGCAGTACTTTTTTGCAGACTGAAGAACTTTTGTTTCAAGTTCAGAGTTTTTTTACAAGTTAAACGTATGCAGTCAGAGTTCAGAAAAATGTTTTCCAGAGGTAAGTAGGCACAGGATTATAATCATGCCTCTCCTATCAAATTGGATATTCTATTTGCTGCTGCTGCTCTTTGGGGCAATGTGTATGTGTGTGAATATGTTTGTGTTGTCATGGCAACAACTCTATTATTTATTGTCTTTAAAGAGTTTATGTTACTTGCCAGTTTAGTAATATTTTAATGAGACACAACTGATATTTAAAGGTTAGTTTTCTTATTTTTTTAATGTTACAGAAAGCGGAATGAAACTTTTTTAAAAAAATAAATCAATCGCTAGTTTATCTTACTTGTTTTATTATTTCAGTGGAAGTGAAGAAATCCAAGAAGTTAAATAAATGTTTGAAATTAACCAGAAATATCCATTATATATAAAGTGTTTCCATAGATTTCAGTCAAGTTACTGCTACTGGTTACAATAATGTATACATTATTGTATACATTATACAATATATACATTACAATAATGTATACTTATTAATTATATGGTTGAAACAGATGATTAGTGGTTGTTGCCTATCAAAAGACATATGTCCTTCATTTCATAACAGGAAGCATATTTTTAATATTTTTGCATGTCGGTATACTGTTGAAAAAAACAAATGAATATGTGCCGCAAATATTAATGTGTAAGAAAAAGAAGAGTATGAATTCTGCCCACGTATTTATCTAGACTGGATCAGAAATCACTGACAAATGTCTTGAAAGAGCTTAATTGAGTCTATCAGGCAACTTTCACAGTTTAATAACAGCATTTCTTAAATCTGGTATATAAAATTTAGCATCATTCTTTGTTGTGGTAATAAGAAAAGCA
>NW_015399578.1:5024-6551 GCF_001527695.2 Protobothrops mucrosquamatus
GATATTGTAGGTAGAAATTTTTGGCTTCATTCTTTAAATATCTCCCTTAATATTTTCAATATTATGATGTTTATTTTATTATTTATTTGTATTTGCCTTTATCATTTTTACAAATAACTCAAAGTGGTCAACATATCCAACATACCTTCTTCCTCTTATTTTCCCCACAACAATAGCCACATGGAGTGGGCTAGACTGAGCAAGAGTGACTGGTTCAAGCTAGCTTTCATGGTTAAGGTGGGACTTGAACTCATGTCTCCTGCTTTCTAGCCTGGCATAAGTTTCAGTTAACTGATGCCAGAAGTTGGCTTGTATTTTTTTTCTTTAAAATCTTTAGTCCCCTCTAATGTTAGTTTATACAATCATTAAGTTGCTTATCTTTGTTATGAACCAAGATAGCCAAAATCCCTGGTTCCTTCAAGAAGCTATTTCTTTTTTATATTTAATTCCAGAATCTTGTGGTAAAAATTAATACTCCAAATTTAATTGGACCTTAATCCATTTGTAATTTTTAAGATCAAAATCTTATTTAGCTTTTTGTTGTTTTCAAAAATTTTTAAAGTTCTTAAGCTTGTGATTAATTTTTCTTTCATTAGAGTCAAAGCTAAATTCATCTGGTAACCTTTCAAACTTGTCTTTCTGAAGGTCTCTGATAACTTTAAAATGGTTAATAGGCAATTTCCAAAATTGATTAGAAAGCAAGGGTTGCAAATGTAGTGTCCTGTACAGAGCTCCACTGTGGTCGAAAACAAAATGGCTAATCCCTTTATCTCCCAGTGCTCAAACCTACAGAAGACAGCTGTCTGGCAAGTTCTTGATGAGCAGTTGCATCCAAACCACATGTGGATTCCTATCCTTTCCTTATCCAGAGAGGTTGTGAAGAAGTGGTCTACTCACCAATTCTTTGATGCAGCCATTGGCTCCACTTTTGGGAAAACATCTTCAGTTTGCTATGCTTTTGTGGAAGTCCCCTTGTTCTCTTGGCCACTATTGAAGAATATGGATGGATGACCATGTGTAAGAGGGTTTTTTGGATAATTTTGCTTTCTTCTCTTTATTGTGATAGAGAGTAGATATGGAAATAAGCTTAGGTTTATCTAGAGCAGGGGTGTCAAACTGCCGGCCCATGGGCCGGATGCATCATAGTGAAACCGTGCCCACCCCATTGTTGGCAATGGCAAAAAGTTGCGATACTTATTTATTTATTTATTTATTTATTTATTTTATTTATTGGATTTTTACCCCGCCCTTCTCCTTGCGGACTCAGGGCGGCTAACAGCCTGATAAAAACAAATACAAAAAATACCAAAATACTATCATTAAAACACAATTAAAAGGAAATATTAGATTGGCCTTTGTTATTTTAAAATTATATTTAAAACCCCGCTAAAAATTACCCCTTAGGCCAGTCCTGCTAGTTGAAATAGCCATGTCTTAAGGGCGCGGCGGAAGGAAGGGAGATCCGGGATCACCCGGATCTCTGGGGGTAGTTCGTTCCAGAGGGTGGGAGCTCCCACCGAGAAGGCC
>NW_015399579.1:0-1996 GCF_001527695.2 Protobothrops mucrosquamatus
AAGCGTTAATACCACTTTACAATGCCTTGTTAAGGCCACACTTGGAATACTGCATCCAGTTTTGGTCACCACCATGTAAAAAAGATGTTGAGACTCTAGAAAGAGTACAGAGAAGAGCAACAAAGATGATCAGGGGGCTGGAGGCTAAAACATATCAGGAACGGTTGCTGGAATTGGGTATGTCTAGTCTAATGAAGAGAGGGATGAGGGGGGACAGGATAGCAGTGTTCCAATATCTCAGGGGCTGCCCCAAAGAAGAGGAAGTCACGCTATTCTCCAAAGCGCTGGAAGGCAGGACAAGAAGCAACGGATGGAAACTAATCAAGGAGATAAGCAACCTAGAACTAAGGAGAAATTTCCTGACAGTTAGAACAATTAGCCAGTGGAACAACCTGCCTCCAGAAGTGGTGAATGTCCAACACTGGAAGTTTTTAAGAAGAGACTGGACAGCCATTTGTCTGAAATGGTATAGGATTTCCTGCCTGAGCAGTGGTTTGGACTAGATGACCTCCAAGGTCCCTTCCAACTTTATTATTATTATTATTATTATTATTATTATTATTATTATTGTTGTTGTTGTTGTTGTTGTTGTTGTTGTTCAAAAGAAACCTGTGCGAAGTCCATCTACATTGAACAGCTTGGAAAATAATATTAAGATGATTATATTCAGACAGACACGAAACTGAAGATTTTCATTAGGGACTGTACAGGATGGTCCTCAACTTACAACAGCTCATTTAGCGGCTGTTCAAAGTTATGACGGCACTGGAAAAAGTGACTAATGACTGTTTTTCACACTTACGATCATGGTCATGTGATCAAAATTCAGACGCTTGGCAACTGACTGGTATTTATAACAGTTGCTGCATCCTGGGGTCATATGATCCCCTTTTGTGACCTTCTGACAAGCAAAGTCAATGGGGAAACCAGATTCACCTAAACACCGGGTTACTAACTTAACAATTGCAGTGATTCACTTAACAACTGTGGTAAGTAAAGTTACTGCGTGGGGCAAAGCTGACTTAAACGTCTCCTTTAGCAACGTAAATTTTGGGCTCAATTGTGGTCATAAATTGAGGACTGTCTGTAATGTTGGACAGAACCTAGGACAGGGGTAGGCAACCTTGCCTGGTGGCCTTAGTTTTTTCTTTTTCTTGAGACAGGATTTATAAGGAAATTAATAATGCAAGTAGGATGAGTCCTTGGAAACTCAGTCGCTTGACTTACTTTCTCTTGGCGACCCTTTAAACTTAAAAGTTTCAAGCAAACCAAAACAAAGAGAAGAGGGAGAAAAATGCCTTGGTAGATGAGTTCCCCTGCTATAAGTTTGCATAGAGGTTATGTGGCTAAACAGAAAAAGCTAGTGGCCTTCCCATCCCAGAGAGAGAGTTTTGTTTTGATCCGTTCTGACACAAGATTGCTGCTCGGTAAAGATCCTGTCTGTTCTCATTTGGATTTTGGACAGCCTGATCCCTCAGTTTACTCAGAGGGCCATTGTGCCAGCCAGTTAAGAAACATTTCTCTCTCGTGTAAACACTACCAGGCTGAGCAACTAAATCCCTTTGTGAAGATTTACTTTGATTGAAACTGGAAACTGTGCCCAGATTTTGATCTACAGGGGCTAAGCCAACAAGTTTTCTCTCTCCTTTCTCCTTCCTTCACCTGTTCTTAGGCTATTTTTTTGTTTTCTGCAACAGAGGTCCTCAAACCATGGGCCACGGCCTACTACCGGGCCTACTGGGCCGCATGATGATGATGATGATGATGATGATGATGGTGGTGGTGGTGGTGATGATGATAATATAATATAATATAATATAATATAATATAATATAATATAATATAATATAATATAATATAATAATATAATATAATATAATATAATATAATATAATATAATATAATATAATATAATATAATAATATAATATAATATAATATAATATAATATAATATAATATAATATAATATAATATAATATAATATAATATAATATA
>NW_015399579.1:5066-6551 GCF_001527695.2 Protobothrops mucrosquamatus
ATCCTGAAAAAAATCAGTCAGCAAACCATTTCCCTACTTTTGTACAACACCCCCCGCCCCCCAAAAAACCAGGCGATTCAAGGTCTCAGAAAAGGAACTTGCTTATCTAATTTTTGGTCCGGTATTGTGGACCAAACCATAACCTGTATTTCTTAAAGGTTGTTTCTCAGTTTTGACTTTTCAATAAAGGCAGTGTAACCTTTGGAATTCATTTTTCCTTACCCATGAAATCGTTAAAAACGTGGACCTTCCAAAGTTGATGAACTGCTAATTGTTATGGTGTCCCCATCTTTTCTAAGTATTGCAATATCTCCGGGGGAAGAAAAAAAGTGGGAAAAAAAAAACCCCGACAGCCACAACATCACAATTGAAGCCCCACCTTTAATTACGCACTTACGAAAGGGACGGGGATTCTTTTGTGATGTTGTCATCTTGCCTTTTTTGACCTCCTCTCCTTCTGTGGGTGCCGCCTTCATTCTAGAGCAGGGGTGTCAAACTCAATTTCAGTGAGGGTCGCATCAGCATTGCGGTTGCCCTTGGGGGGGGGCGGGGTGTGTGGCCAGGGTGGGTGGCCTACTGAGTGGGCGTGGATGGAGTGGGTGTGGCCTACTGGGTGGGCGTGGCCAGCTCTACATCATTCACGTCAAGGGTGCCTGTGGGGGCCTGGGCAGGAGTGGGACAGATCTGAGGGTCTCTGGCAGAAGGGGGTGGGACCGGGGCAAGCGCCAAGGCACGGTCCACCGGGGCAAGTGCCAAGATGGCCACCACAAAATTGTACATTGGCTCCCGGCCGGCCTATTTCCAGGATGGCTTCGCGGGCCACATGAAACCACTTTGCGGGCCGCATCCGGCCCCCGGGCCTTGTGTTTGACATGTATGTTCTAGAACAAATTTTGTTGTGTCGTGTTGAAATATAGGCAGCAAAAGACACGTTGAGGGTAAGAGACACATGGGTCTACCCCAAATCATTTATCTTACAGCCAGAAGCTCTCAAGCAAAGCTGAATATAATTGTAATGCTTAAGACTTGAAATTGAATATAAAATGCGGGAATGAGGAATTAGGGATGCAATCAACAAAGATTTAAACTGCCTCTCTTTGTCAGAGTATTGGTCCAGTAAAATATGGCAAACCTATTTTAATGTGGATCCATCGCAGTAAAACAGGAGGAAATGCACCTTAGAGACCCATTTAGCATTCCTATGTGCTCTTACCCAAGCTTCTGAATTCCATTCTCTCACATCATTTTCCCTGGGCTTAAAAGAGCTTTAATGGTGGTATTTATTAAGCAAAAAAGAAAAAAGAAAGAAAGCAAAATGGAAGAGAAATACAGAGAGGAGGAGTGGGAGGAGGAGAAAGAAGGAGGAGGAGGAGAAAGGGAGGAGGAGGGGGGAGAAGGAGGAGTGAAGGAGGAGTGAAGGAGGAGGAGGAGAGGAGGAGGAGGAGGAGGGGAGGAGGAGGGGGAGCTAAGAAGGAGGAGGAGGAG
>NW_015399580.1:0-6551 GCF_001527695.2 Protobothrops mucrosquamatus
GTAGCAGTTTTCTGTTTATTATCTGCATAGTATTTAAAGTGGATTTGCCCTTTTGCTTTGTCTGCATAGCACAAAAAGACAAAAAGCTTAGAGGAAATGGTTGATACAGGTTGATACCTGTATCTTTTCCTGCATTGTATACTGTAGAGGGAGAGTATCATGCTTAGCAGAATGTTTCTACTATAATAGATAAAGCACTTCTAAAATATTCTGAATAAAATTCAAGGTTAGGAGACTCCTAGAGATGCTGGTTATTTGGTTTGCCTCTTATTTCCACATCTTTGCTAAGTGTAAGAAATAAATTCCCACAGCTATTTATTGGAATAAGAATTATTTCTTATGCTGTGCGGCATTTTACCTCATTTATTTTATATTGGGACGTCTTGATAAACATTAGAAAATGGAATGTGTACTATAAATCATCATTTCAATTTTATGCTCCAGCAAATATAGATTAGCTGTTTTTTTCCTCATATAAAAACAAATCATGACACATTACATAAAGTGAATATCTTACTAACTAAACCAGCCTTGGTGAAGAACATATGGCTCCAAAGAAAATGCCATCTTACTATGTACAGTGTAATCATGGAATTATTTCCCAATAATCAAAATATACAAAATTATAGTTTATAATGGTCTAACAATATAAGAATCAATATTCTTCCTGTCCTCCTGCTTCAAAGTCCAACTTTTGCTTACATAGAATGAAAATATAGTGCAGGTTATTGATGTTCCTCTGATTTTAAAACCATGCTCATCTTTTTTCCTGCTTCCATTAATGTATATTTGGTATATAGGTTGAATAAATACAGGAAGAATAAACATCCTTGTCATACTCCTTTGCCAACTTCAAATCAGTCTGTTTCTCCCTGTCCTGCTCATACTGTAGCTTCTTGACTGTATATAAGTTTGCCATGAGGACAATGAGATTCCCATTTTTCTGAGGACTTTTCACAGCTTGACATAATCAACATAATCAGAGTATTTTCTATCAGTAAAGCACACGGTGACTTTTTTGGTATTCCATAGTTTCCTCGATTATCCAATAGCTATCAGAAATAATGTCTCATATTCCTTGGCCTTTTGTAAAGTCAGCTTGAATATCTAGCATCATTTATTTACACATAAGACTCTAATTTGAGTTGGATGATCCCAAGCATTATTTTTCTAATACATGAAACTTAGGATATATATAATAGTTTCTGCACTCTCAACATTATATTACAGATTTCAAATCTGTAAATGTTTTAGGATTATTTTAACATAAGTCCATTTGGATGAGCATTTTATGAACATTTTAGTTCTTAAACCAGGATTGTAACTTCAAATAAAATTAATAACTTCCAGTCTTATCTGAATTATTAATCAAGTTGTAGCTCAATTACAATTTAATCTTGAAAAGTAGCATTTATTCAAAGAAAATGGTATGAATATAATGTGAAATAAATAATTCATGAATAGTTGAAAAATAGGAGTAAAATAATGGATATGCAAAGATAATAAAGAGCTATAAATACTATATGGCTTGTCTTATAGTAGAATATCACAGCAAGAGAATAAATGCACAATTTTCACATGATTTTTTCATTACATATACATTATTTTCAAAAAATAAAACGAAATAAATATTTTAAAAAATAAAACAATGAAATAAATCATGTGGTGCAAGTCATTATTGATCATTATTCATTCACATTTTGGATATCCTAGAACAGTGATGGTGAACCTTTTAGAGACTGCCCAAACTGCAACCCAAAATCCACTTATGCATCGTTGAGTGCCGGGTGGGTGTGGCCCATTGGCTGGGTGTGGCCCATTGGCTGGGTGTGGGCAATTGGGTGGGCATGGCCAATTAGGTGGGCGTGGCTGCGGTGGTAACGGCAGACTGAGTGGGACTAAAAAGTTCAATCAATCAATTTCAACTTTGCAAGATCTTTTTTTTTTCCGCGAGAAGTTGAAATTGATTTAATCTTTTTTTTTGCACACGGCGGCGGAGGCCTAAAGCAAAAAGGTTTTATAAAACCCAGCTGAAGGCCTAGGACTGGGGCGACGATGCGCGTGCCCACAGAGAGGGCTCTGAGTGCCACCTCTGGCACCCGTGCCATAGGTTCGCCACCACTGTCCTAGAAGTACATGATCCCATGTGTATCAAGTCATTGTTTATGACTTAGTGTTATATATGAACTAGTTACTATGACTTTTGTTAATTTTTAGAGAAATCTACAAATAGAATGAAATTTATAAGCACGAACTGTCTAAGATCAGTCTTTCTCCTTGAACAGGTCAGCTTTCAACCATACCTCATTGGTATGGTTGGAGTCCTTGGTGTACTCTGAACCTGGTTTATTTATTTTCTTTCAGACTTTTCATTACCAAATTAGGTAACATCATCAGTACAAGTAGGGAGTAGGGTTGCTCTCATTTTATATTCTAGTGGCTTGTCTTCAAGATAAGCACCACTTCATGGATATAGCCACATACTGGAGATGCTTTTCAATTTTTCAAGATAGCCTATAATCCTGATGTTTCCTTGTAGATTTCCATCCAGGTATGAAGCATTCTGAACACAATTTTACTTGAAGCTCAGACAAAATTAGCAGGTAACAGAATCCAAAACCAAACAGAATATGCTTAACATAATTTATAATCCCAGCTAATGTTTTTGCATATATTCACTGAGATATCCATGATAATGGTCTATCAGGATTCCCATTTTACAAATGCGGCTTATACAGAAATTTTAATATAAACCAAAGCTTTTCTCTAAATCAAGAGAACTATACAGATCATTTCAGGATAAGGAATGAGGAATATTTTTAGAGAAAAGTCAAATAAAGATCCAAGAAGAAAAGTTAATGCTTCTGGACTAAAATAGACAATTGGATTTTCTGGAAGCAGTAATATGATCATGAGACAGAGACTAATACTTGCAAGTTTCATAATTGTGTTCCATTTACCTGAAAATCAAATTACTTAATTATGCAGTATTGGAAAGTGTTTCTACATCAACAGTACCTCTTACATACATTTCAAGCCCTGTACAAAAAAAACACAACAGTAATCATCTCAGGAAAAGAATGTTGTTAGCCAGGTTATTCAACCTCATATTTTAGTTTGTGCATTAGTAATCTTTTTTTAAAAAGAATGCACCAAGAAAAAATACTCTAATTTAGAATATGTACTGCAGTACAAAAAGTACTACAAGGTCACCAGCAGTTATTCCTTAATGCCTAACTTTTAAAAGATCTTTTACATGATCTTATCTTTGATTTTAACTTGTCAAAGAAATAAGTCTTCGCTTATTTTTCTATCTTAAATTGGATACTGAGAATATCTGATCCCTTGCTTAGAACATTGCTTGAACTACAGCTAGTAGTAGAATTTTCATTTTTTTTTCAAGAACAATGTGAATTGCACTCTAGAGCACTACTGAATTATAACATGCTCATCATGTCCTTTCAGTGTCTGCTTTTAATGTTGCATGAGTTATATTGGAATCCATACACTCTTCTGAATTTTGTGTGCCTGGCTTAAGACGTACCGTTTCAAAAGATTTCAAAAGATTTAGCTTTTGTTCACAGTTCATAACAGAAAGCTGTGTACTAATTTGCAACATTTCTGTTTACATTTTTGTTTTCAGAGGTTTATAAACATTTTTTGAATATATTTAGTAATTTATTTAGTAACTATTTTCCTATCCTACCAAAGCGCTAAAAAGCATCTATTATTTTCTTCACATATGTACAAATGATTCCATTTTATTCTTGTTATAATCCAGTGAAGGTTGTTTATTTATTTATAAATCATATTTATAAAACCACCCATTTCACAATCAAGTGACTTTTTAGGCCAAAAGACAAGGACAGCTTAGTCCAGATTGCTGAAGGGCTCAAGAAAGATTTATTTCAGACTTTCTGAAATTACTCCAAGAAATTCACAGCTGAAAACTGTAGTAACAGCACAGTGATTTCATTTTGTACCTTCTGTTTAAGTGACATATTTCAATCAATTAAGTAAAAATGAAGTCTATGGATCTTACATAGTTTACCTTAGTTTTTATGCTATTCATTTAAGAGGATGCAATAACACAGTGGGCGAACTGAATTTATTAGGTCAGCCTACATTCAGCTCTATCCTGGAACAGAAAGGAAGTTAACATGTTATAAGGAACCTACCATTACTTCCATAACAGGGTAGAGTCAACCTTTGGTAAATACCAATTTGCTTGCATTTTGGTTTTTACATAAACTAATGTAATCATATAATACTCTGTTCCACTTCTTGATTACACATCTGTTCCATGTAATTGCACAGTAGCATTTGTAGAAACTATTTCTTTTAAGTTCTTAAAACTAAAAATCATGTGCTATGTTAGAGTATTATTTATGTAATTTAGGTCCTTGTCATATGCTATATTCCAGAATTTTTTTCAAAGTTGTAGTGCAGACACCAAAGCTGGGAATGAATTCTGAGACATAATTTATCATTTCTATGATACTCTGAATCTCCTTCTGACTTATTTTTCTTTACTTTGGTCTGGTTTAATGCCATCTTGCATAAATATGTAATTCTTCCATATTTATACTTGTTTGTGATGAAGGTGAAAGTCATTACTTTATATGCTATATTTCTTTTCTTTTTACTTATGTTCTTATTTTTTCTTTTCTATTTGTTTTTCTTTTTTCTGCACTTTCTATTTTTTCTTTTAATTTTTTTGTATTAGTTTTTCTTTTTAATTGCAATATTTAATAAAATTACATACTCCTGTAGCTTCTTGTTGCTTGCTATAAATACACCCTGTTTTCTTGTATCACTGTCTTGCCTGTGGAATGTTGCTGAACATGTTCATGTGTATTTCACCTGGCTTTGCAAACCCATAATAAAATATTTGGAGACTGAGAAAAAATGGAGCAGCAAGGTTACTGGTATGACAATTGCACCAGTCTAGAATAACAGCTTTTTAAAACTGACAGCATTGGTTACCTGTAGGCTTCCAGAGCCAATCAAAATTATGCTCATTGTGTTTGAAACCCATACAATGCAATAATGGGCTACATTAATCAATGTCCTGCCAGAATAGAATCTGTCCTGTCCTTCTCCCCCCCCCCCCATCTAGTAATCTATGGAGGGCTTTCTGAGAGTTCATCCTCCTTGCAAGATCCAAGCCCACAATTATATTCACTTTCCCCACGGGTACATGTAGCCCTTATCTTCCTTGCATTTTCAAGCAAGGAAGACTTTGCCCCTAGACCGAAGATACCATGACAGTTTTTATAATTTTTAAATTTTTAAGTTTTAGTGCTACATCATCTTTATTGCTTTTTTAGACTGTTTTATAGAGTCTTTTGGAATTAATTAAATAGACTGAACTAGGTATTGCCAAGCATAAGCCTAAAATGATGCTTTGGCACATTACTCTTACTCAGTTGCTGATTTTGCTGCTTTCAAAAGGTTCTTGGCCTAGAATTCTGATGAAGATTGGCCCAATGTTTTTCTTCCCAACTGAATCTGAATAAAATCATTAATGAACAGGGCAGCTGGATTCTGTAATAATTCAATGGCTGAATCTCTCTCCATCTGGTGAAATAATCAGAGAATTTGTTTTAGGAGATAGATCACATAACCTTTAAAATATCCATCATCTCAGTCCTCAGTAAATATACATATACATGTAGTCCTCACTTAATGGTCAGTCAGTTAGCAACTATTTGAAGTTACAATGGACCCCCAAAAGCTACTTACCCAATTCTAAAGTTCCAATGGTTCTAACAGCCCTCCAATCACATGATTGCATATTTGGCATTTGATAACTGGCTCACCTTTACAGTCTGTTGTAATGTTCTGCAGTCACATGACCACAATTTACTGTGCATTTTGTTTGTTTCTGGCCTTTTGGGGGCCTTATTTCTGGCAAAATAAATAAATCCACCCATAGGAATACATGGATTGACTTAACAACTGCTACAAAAAAAGTTGTACAATCTGATCCAGTCACATGAATGCCTCAACTTATGGCCATTATCACTTGCAATGGAAATTCCAGGCTCCATTACCATTGTAAGTTGGGCACCACCTGTACTGAGAGGCCAAACAAGGTATTCCATTTTCTCCCACTGTTGCAGAGACAGGACACAGACACAAGACAACTTATCTTTCTGTGTCATTGCTTACTTAGCCCTGTGAACTGGCCTGAGGAATAGGGAACTTGCAAACTTGAGTTGGAGAAAGAAAGGCTGGTCAGCCTGTTTTTGGAGAGGTAAGACTGGTTATCTTGCTAAGGGCATTTACATTCACCAAGGGGGCAGCTTGGTCTAGTGTTTAAGGCACCGGGCTAGAAAGCAGGAGGCTATGAGTTCAAGTCCCACCTTAGCCACAAAAGCCAGCTGGGTGACTTTCTCTCAACCCAACTCACCTCACAGGGTTGTTGTTATGGAGAAAATACGAGGAGGACAGTATGTTGGACATATTTGCTGCCTTGAGTTATTTATAAAAATAGTAAAAGGAAAGAAACAAACACTAAGGCTTTTTTTTTTTTAAAGGGAAATATG
>NW_015399581.1:0-1389 GCF_001527695.2 Protobothrops mucrosquamatus
AGAACTGGTCGGGTTTTGAGTTAAAGTTTAAATTTGTGGTATATAAAATTATGTGTTAATACGTAGAGAGATGTATATTTAGAACTTTAAATATGATAAGGAACGAATTACTAGGATCATGTATACTGGAACGTCATGTCATGTCCCTTTTTGTTTTAATTGTTTTGTCAATAAAATTTAAAAAAAAAAAAAAAAAAAGTATACATACATAGATAGAGATACATATTCATTTTTCCTTAATGCTGTTAAAGAATATTAAATATTAAAATAAATTATTACTTTAATTTTGAGCGACATGGTGGCCAAGTGGTGAAAACGCTCACCTTCCACTCAGAAGGTTGAGAGTTCAAATCCTAGGTGGAGATAGATGCTTCTCTCCTAGGGCGCAAAGAAAAAATATTTGCTGAGAACTCTGTGTGGCATCAGTAAGATCATCTGGCCAGTAAATTCCCAGCCCTGCCTCTACACAAATTAAGGAATTACAGGGTTGTAAAAAGGGAGTTTATTATCTTAATTATTATCTGTGACTTCTCATTTTGATTAACAGTCATAAAGAGAAGTTGTACAATGAAATGTAAGAGAATGGTCAATAATGAGGCAGACATCACCTCTATTAGAGCAGCAAGGAAAATCCAGGACTGGCAATCATTGCCTGCAATTATCAATACTTGGAAGTAGCACATGGAATAGGCAAGATGGCACTGCTCCCCCAATACTAAAAACAGTAAAAATTGGCCATATGAAAACTCCCTGATCAGCAGAAACAGCAAAAACCATAGCGTGCTCATTGGTGACAGAACAAGCCAAATGCAATATACAGTTGACAGCAATATATATCTAATAGAAGCTTGTTTTATTTTCTGGTTTAAACTGATTTTCTATGCGGCACAGGATTGATTCTATTTAGATTTAGCTTTTTTCAGTGATAAGAAACCTGAGTGCAAGAATTCGAGTTGTATTTTATATAAGGAATCTGTGTAAGAGGTGAATAATATCTTTGAAAGCATTATGTAAATAGATTCTTCTGTGGGAGCCAAGTGTCTGGTTCCTGCTGCAGCTCAAATCAAAATAGCCACAGAGAGCAAGGACAACCAACCATCTGAAGCATCCTGAAATGGCCAAAAGAGCTGGACATCTCATTTGGTATCATCAGCCAAATTATCAGGATGCATACAAGATCATAGCCTTAGCAAAGAGGGCATTCAGGAAGAGGTAAACCACCATTTTAAAACAGCTAAGGATGACTTTAAGCTGCCTCCCCATTGAGCTGAGGTTAAGACAAATCAACACCATGAGGACGTGTCATTTAAAAATTATTAGTAGAGCATGCTTGTGCATTAATATTCAGGGACATGAGAAAAAGCCATAAAGAAGACTTCAGAGTTTAGT
>NW_015399581.1:3184-6550 GCF_001527695.2 Protobothrops mucrosquamatus
CATCCGGCTTCTGCTACGCGTCATCGGACCCAGCTGCTCCTGCCGTGCTAGAGGCAAGGTGCCTACTCCCGTGTAGGGGGTCCCTTTAAGTGTTTCAACAACTTCCTCCACTCCCGTCCTCCAGGTGGGCGTAGCCCTTTCTATTCCCCCCGTCCGAAGCGTGCTGGTTCCTTTCTTCCTCCTTCTTTCACCACTCAAGTATGCCATTTGACTCCCCCCCATGGGGGCTGTCTCTAGTCCTCCATCCTCCCCCCTCTCACTCACTCTCTCCACCCCACCCCCTCCCTTGCCCCCACTATCTCTCCTCCCTCTCTCTCCCCCCTTGCCCCTTCTTCCCTCTCCCTCCATCCACCTCTCCCTCTCCCTCCATCCACCTCTCTCTCTCTCTAATATATATATATATTAGAATCAGTGAGCAAACACGAGCACCAGGGAATATGGTAAAATAATTTAATATTAAAATTACTAATTAAAACGCCAATTAAAACGCCTAGCTTTCGTCGGCTATCTGCCGACATCCTCAGGGCTCAAAATGTCAGTCCATGGGACAGTCACTTTTATAGTTTGACTAGCGTGTGCGCACGGCTCCTTGACCTTGTTATTGGGCCAGCCATGACTAAGCACGTTCCTGACGCCGGTTCCTTGGTAACAGCTTCCTCCCTCCCGCGCCTCTCATCCACACAGCTAACATCAGGGAATTTTTCTTTTTTAGAGCTGGATGTCAATGGGGGATCTCCTTTCGCACACTCAGATCCATCTTCTGTTTTCCTTTCCATATCACTTTCATACCCTTCCCCTTGGGTCCTTTCCAATGCCGCTCCACACTTCTTTGTCCATAGTTGAGTACACGTCGCACCAACTCGTTTTCTAATGTCTCCCCCCTCCCTGTCCCCTTTTTGATGGTACAGCCTCCTATTTTCTTATCTCCCCCCTTTTTTGTTCCGATGTAATTATCCTTGCAAGTGCAATGATCGGGGGTTGCGGTCTTTTCCCTTTCCCCTTCCCAGCCAGCAATCCGCCTCTCAGCACCCCCCCTATTCCCTTTCCCCGTCTCCTTCCTAATGGTGCAGCTTTTTCCTTTCTTATCCCCCCCGTTGTTCAGGTCCGATGTAATTGTCATTATAGACGCGGAGGTCGGGGGTTGCAGTCGCAATCCTCCCCTTTCTCCCTCGGCTGGTGTCTTCCGCCTGCCTACCACCATGCAGACCGTTCAGCTTGCTCCGTTCCCCTCCCCAGTGCGTTCGTGCTGGAGTCTGAGGTCCGAGGTCGGGGGTTGCAATCGTAATCCTCCCCTTTCTCCCTCGGTTGGTGTCTTCCGTCTGCCTACCACCACGCAGATCGTTCAGCTTGCTCCGTTCCCCTCCCCAGTATGTCCGTGCTGGAGTCCGAAGTCCATGCGGCGGATAGGTCGTCGTCTCCTGCCGAGTTGGGGGAATAGTAGCTCCCTCCTCCTCCTGATGGGGTGGGGGGTCTTGGGTTTCGGCCAGAACGGTCCATTGCCTTTGATCGATCCATGGGCTCCTATCCAGCCGTACCGGGCTTTCTAGTTGCCTAGGGTGGGACGTGCTGGTTGTTAGAGCATAACCTCCCCTTTCCATTCCGTGCGATGTCTCCTCGGTCTCCTCGGTCTCCTTCTAATGACATTAAAACTAAAACTAAAAACGTGACTCCTGGGTGTAATCATCTTCCAATAAATAAGCTGTGAGCACCAGGAGTATAGTAAACTTAAAAAGTTTAATAGCACAAAAACACATACACCAAGCTTTCGTCGGAATCCTTCTGACATCGTCAGGGTTAAATGCCAGTCCATGAGAGAGTGCCTTTATAAGATTATATATATATTGTTATAGTTATAATTATAGTTTTATATATATGTAGTTATAGTTATTAGTTATATATATAGTTCAGTATATTAGAATTCTGTACAGGTAGTTCTTGACTAACAACAGTTCATTTAGTGACCATTCAAAGTTATATTGAAAGTTGCATTGAAAAATGTGACTTATGACTGTTTTTCATAGTTACGACTTGTGGAAAACTGGTGACAGAAATGGTTAAATCAGTGAGAAAAAATCCCCAGAACTATAGATTTTTTGAACCTGGCCAAAAATGACCTGAGAGAGTGGAAAGCTTGAAGCAATCTCTGATCAGCCCTGGTTTAGTTGTCATTGAACTGGGACCAAAGAACTATGAAGGGAAGAAATAAGGAGGTAATTAATTCTAAACCTATTCAACAGTGAGGCTGTTCTGTCTTCGCTACATGCTACACTGTGTGCAGCTTGATATGCAGCTAAATCTACTTATCCTCCAATAAAACAGACTACGTTCATAGTAGATGCTTTATTAAAGGAACGGGATGGGTGAAACTGGGAAAAATAGAAATACATACAGTAAGAAGCCAAATATAAACTAAGCGGTATTGAGTTGCTGGTGAGCATAAACAATAACAAATACAAATAAATCTAAATCTCACTAGCATGCGGTGTGTATGGAATGTAGATTTTTGTCCTCGGATGAACGTTTGTCACAGATTAAGCTGGATTGTTCCCAGTGCTTCTATTTCCTCAGACTGCTCAAGGAAAAAGACTTGTTTTTGGAAATGACTTCCCAAGATGCACTTGTTTTGGGAATTGGGGTGATGGGAAAATAGATGTCTTAAAGGGCTGGATCAGTTTCCAAACAATAACGATTGGTCACTAGATGGGGACAGAGAAGAACAGCAAATTATATGCCAGGGGCATGAGGGAGGAATTACCTTGATGTGGTTGTGGGGCTTGTATGCTCTGAGGAAGATGAGAGCTATGCCAGAGGTTCAATTATACTGGACAGATCCCATCAGAAAAGTCAGACAAAGATGTCTCTCCCATAAAAAAAATATGGTGAGACATAATTTACAGAAACCCATATTGGCTCAGTCATAATTCGGGTCAACAAGGACCATGCTAGATTATTATGTTTTTGCATAGCGTAGTGAACAGATTGCTATAGCTTTATTCTAAAAGCTTTCTGGCATTTTAAGCTTTAGAAAAGCAAATAGCTTTCTTAGTTTCCCATACATATTTCCTCTTTTATAGAAACATGTATGCATAATATCTTTAAATTATGTCAGAATGCTATTATTTCTTTGTCATACTGAGAACCACAATAATTTCTTTTAATGATGTCACTTAAAGCGAGATTTAAATATAATTATACTTCATTATTGTTGCAATTAACATGTCAAATGGTTGTAAAGCTAAGAGCTTCAATGTCCAAAGCTATATTATAGTGTTGGTTTGTCATATTACTTTTGTGCCTACCAGTTTTAGTCTATGATCAGTGACTTCCTCAGTTGTATTTAGGGAACATTCACATGCATATGTTGTC
>NW_015399582.1:0-2177 GCF_001527695.2 Protobothrops mucrosquamatus
GAATTCCTCAGCCAGATAAGCCCACTGAGGAATTCTAGGAGTTGAAGTCCACGAGTCATAAAAGGGCCAAGTTTGAAGACCCCTGGCTTAGAGACTCATAGAGTACTTAGCTATATCTACTCCATTCAAAGTCACAGAACCTGCCCAGATTTGAGTTACAGAAGAAGTAAGGTGGAGAACCCATCATGCGTGGTACCTCATTGATTGTGATGGCTCAAAAGTATCACATTTCCCATACATTTTTAATAGACCTCATAAAACTTGACCAGTCATAGCTTCATGCTGCTTATCTCCATGTATGTATATATGTATGTATATACTGTATGTATTTATTTGTCTCTCTGTGTCTCTATCATCCTCATCCTCATCATCAATATCAACATCATCATCAATCACGTTTAGAAAGTGCCCATCTTCTCACAGAGGGACTCTGGGTGGCCTACAAATAAAAAGTTAATAATATAAAATCTGAATATATAAAAAATAGAGGCAAAGATGGTTAAAATTCAATGTTAAATATTCATTAAAAGGCAGGAGCAGGGCTTCAATGGACCAACCAGTCTCATGGCTGCAAAGTCCAAGTGGGATAGCAGAACCAGGTTTTTAGATATTTTTGAAAGGCCAGACACCTCTGGACCTCTATTGAATCGGGGGGATGGGGGGAAACACAATATTCCAAAGGGGAACCATCGCCGTATCCAGTTTAAGGATGAGCCGTCTCTCAAGAACCCTCTCTTGCTTTGAAAATGATTTCTTTTCCTGTGTCTTCTTACCAGTTGAAAATCTTGTATTTTTCTACAAGCCACAAAGGTTGAAATGTGCCAGAACAACCTCTGTGCCTTGTGTGCTGCTTTAAATGAGTCTCATATACTCTATTTTTCATACAATCCTTCACAGTATTACTAGTACATGATATATCTAAGAACCCAACAGTGTGGTGCATGTGTGTGTGTGTGTGTCTCTCTCTCTCTGTGTTGGTTGTATGGGTTATCTAGGACAAGAATGTAAGTGTTATTAGCAGCCACACTTAAATGAACGTGACACAAATAAAAATATTTCAATATTCCCAGCTGCTGAATGATTTCAACTGTGGTTGTCCCATGCCAGCAAAGTATTAACCACGAGCAGAGTAAATGTCCTCTGTTCAACTGCACAATCCTTTGCCAGTCCTGAAGTGCTGTGGCTAATCTCGTGGAAACTGCCCTCCTTCTGACCGCAGCTAAAACCACAGCCAATTTTAATCACTGTTGCGTATCACATCTGCAATTTGCTTTGCTGAACAAATGCATGCACAATTAAGCCATTGACTTTGCCTTCTGTGTCTGATTGTGATGACTACAGAATTTCTGCTCTTTCAAGATTCTTATCTATAATGTGGAGATGTGGTTCTGGAAATGAAAATTGTAATAAAAAAAAAATAGAAAACCGAGAAGAAGGGTTGATATCATGGAAATGTCAAGAAGGGAGAAGGAGAATAGAGGTGGGCTGGGCAGGCAGGAATTTATCCATGTCTGCTCAGATTACATTTTGATAAGAGTGTTTCTGAAAAGTTTCTCTCTTTTTTAATCTTCCAATAAAAAGGGAAATCTGACACATCTCTACTACATTTTTTTCTTAACGGTTGTCCTTTCCTAGAACATATAACAATGCCTAAATGATCAGTGTTGGCTGCACCCCAGAGGTACTGCAGGAGAATCTCTTGACCCCAAGATTTATGCTGGTTAACAAAGTGGATTTTATCTTCTTGGGCTCCAAGATCACCACGGATGGGGACTGCAGCCAAGAAATTAAAAGATGCTTGCTCGTGGAGAGGAAAGCTATGGCAAATCTAGACAGCATACTAAAAAGCAGAGACGTCACCCTGCCAACAAAAGTGCGTATAGTCAAGGCCATGGTTTTCCCAGTTGCAATGTATGGATGTGAAAGTTGGACCCTAAGAAAGGCTGAGCGCCAAAGAATGGAGGCCTTTGAACTATGGTGCTGGAGAAGACTCCTGCGAGTCCCCTGGACTGCAAGGCGATCAAACCGGTCAGTCCTAGAGGAGATCAACCCTGACTGCTCTTTAGAAGACTAGATCCTGAAGTTGAAACTCAAGTACTTTGGCCACCTAATGAGAAGGAAGGACTCACTGGAGAAGAGCCTAATGCTGGGAAAGATGGAGGGCAATAGAAGAAGGG
>NW_015399582.1:5241-6550 GCF_001527695.2 Protobothrops mucrosquamatus
TTAACAGTCAGGGTCATTTACAGGTTAGTTTCATTTGAGCTTCACCAGCAGTTGGAGTTAAGTTAGTTTCACTTTAGCAGGGATTAACACAACTTTATATATATTCAATACATAACACAGCCTTTCTTATACCTCACTTGGAAATGGGTGCTACCTCAAATGGTAGAGCAGGGCTTTTCAACCAGTGGTATGGGTACCACCTGTGGTACATTGGCACCTGGCAGGTGGTACATGACCATCCTAGAAAAGTGGTAGTGGGGGAGGGGAATGAGCTGAACTGGTGGCAGCACCGCACAAGCCTGAGCGAGAGATGGCTGGAGCTGCAGGGCTGTCAGGGCTCAGTGGAAGCGCCAGGATCAGTGCTTCTTCAGGGCTGTCAGGGCTCAGTGAAAGTGCCAGGATCAGTGCCAGGCTCCAGCTGGAGCTCCGTACTGATCCTGGCGCTTCTGCTGAGCCCCGAAGAAGTGCTGACCAGCTGGAATGTTGCAGCATCTCTAGGGTCTTGTGATTTACATTCAGATGCTTGGCAACTGATTCATATTTATGACGGGCACAGTGTCCCAGGGTCATGTGAAGTGACCAAAACCTGCTGCAACCACCCAGCAGACGGGGGGAATAAAAACCAAACACCCCCCTACTCCACCCCCGCTGCCAATCCTCAACAGAAATGCTCACAACAATGAAAACCTCGGACAGGAGGAAGAGCGCCGCCGGGCGGGCAGACAGGTGTCTTGCTCGGCTGTGGCTTGGGGGGCACTTTTTTCAGTGCCATTGTAACTTCGAACAGTCACTAAATGAACTGTTGTAAGTCGAGGACTACCTGTACTTTATCACTTTTTTCCTTTCCTTTTTTTTTTTTTGGTCATCAAGTTTTTGACACCTTGCTAGGCGACTAGTGGTACTCGGATGTTGCGATATCCTAAAAGTGGTACAATGTGTGAAAAGGTTGAAAGGTCCTATGGTAGAGCACCTACAGTGGACTTCATTGTTCTTGGATCCTTTTTGTAAGTCAGGAGAGTTGTTCAACCGAGGGACTTTACAAGTTGGATATTTTCCTTGCATTTTTTAAGAACATTAAAAGAGCTACGAATTTGAAGCATACCCGTTTAGTCCCATTTGTTTCATCCTTGTGTGTCACATAAGGACCCACAAAACGTATCTCAGAAACATTTAGCCATCCACTGGATGGCATCAAAAAGATACTTCAACTTTTTGTTCCCTGCTGCCACCTAAGGTGATCCAAAATTTACAATCCAGATTTGATAGCTCTAAGAAGTTTGGTTAATATTTAAGACTTTAGCTAAGTAGT
>NW_015399583.1:0-6550 GCF_001527695.2 Protobothrops mucrosquamatus
TGCCTCCAGAAGCGGTGAATGCTCCAACACTGGAAGTTTTTAAGAAGAGACTGGACAGCCATTTGTCTGAAATGGTATAGGGTTTCCTGCCTGAGCAGGGAGTTGGACTAGATGACCTCCAAGGTCCCTTCCAACTTTATTATTATTATTATTATTATTATTATTATTATTATTATTATTATTATTATTATTATTATTAAGCAAAATCAATGGGAAAACCAGGTTTACTGAACAACTGCAAGACTCACTCCACAACTGCTTAACAACCATGGCAAAAAAAAGTCATAAAATGGGGGCACAAGTCACTTAGTTGTCTGACTTAGCAATGGAAGTTTTGGGGGCTCAGTTGTGGTCATAAGGCGAGGAGTATCTGTATAATAATAATAATAATAATAATAATAATAATATTAATAATAATAATAATAATAATAAAAAAAAAAGTTGGAAGGGACCTTGGAGGTCATCTAGTCCAACCCCCTGCTCAGGCAGGAAACCCTATACCATTTTGGACAAATGGCTGTCCAGTTTCTTCTTAAAAACTTCCAGTGTTGGTCGTATTGATAGAGACAACTGCTCAGAAAAATAAATACTGTTAATTTCTTACTTGCCGCTGTCCTCTGTTTCCTCTCCACAGGGGCACGCGTATGTTTGGGGGAGCAGATGGCGAGGATGGAGATTTTCCTTATCTTTACCAGCTTGCTGAGGAACTTCCGGTTTCAGCTGCCTGAAGGAGTTAAACAACTCAGAGAAGATCCTATAAGTGGGCTCACAGTGCATCCCCATTCTTTTAAAGTCTGTGCTATTCCCCGCCACAATTCATTGTAAATATCCAAATAATGATCGTTGCTTATTTATTACTGTGAAATTCTAAATCTCTGATTGGTCTTAGAATAGAATAGAGCTGGAAGGGACCTTGGAGGCCTTCTAATCCAAGCAGGAGAACCTACACCAGTGACGGTGAACCTTTTAGAGACCGAGTGCCACAAAACTGTCCCCTCCCCTGTTCCACCCCCTCTCCCGTCCCGCCTGCCTGCAGGGCCACTCACCACCTCCAGGGCCCACCACAGATCTCCCAGTTAGCCCAGCAGCGCTATGGCAGTCACGCCCTCTACACTGCCTGGCTGCCATGTCCTTGGCTGCGCTGCTCCATATGGGCCACGCTCAGGGGCAACTCTCCTTCAGGGGGGCTGCTGGAGAGGAGGGGGCCACGGGGGGAGGCCAGACTGGGGCAACGGCACGTGTGCCCACAGAGAGGGCTCCGAGTGCCGTCACTGGCACCCGTGCCATAGGTTTGCCACCACTGACCTACACCATCTCAGACAGGTGATTGTCTAGTAACTACGTTAATATGAGACAGCTGACTACAACATCCTTCCATTCCCTAGACTCCAGGCACTGGAGTCAGGAATATCCTAATTAGTCAATCCCAGAATCGTTGTGCAGAAGATGGGAGTCTGGCATCTCCCTTCTCGTGTCTTGATGCTTTCCTTTGGAGCGAAAAATAATTGAGAAAAAAAAAAGCCACCACCCATAGTAGTATGATGGCGTTGAGTTGTAGTGGCCGTGCTCAATTCTCCAGACCTGTTTTGACCTTCCTTGTGGCTGCTACGAGATGACAGTGGAAATGGCCACAAAGATGGAGGGCCTAGAGATACCTGTTGGTAAATTGTCTATGGATATTCTCAGTCATCTAGTCCAGGGCTTTTCAACCTTTTCACCCATTGTACCACTTTTAGGATATGGCAACATCTGAGTATCACCAGTCACCTAGCAAGGTGTCAAAAACTTGATGACCCAAAAAAAGGAAAAAAGTGATGAAGTACGGGTAGTCTTCGACTTACAACAGTTTGCTAGTGACTGTTTGAAGTTACAATGGCACTGAAAAAAGTGCCCCCCAAGCCACAGCCGAGCAAGACACCTGCCTGCCCACTTGGCCGCGCTCTTCCTCCTGTCTGAGGTTTTAATTGCTGTGAGCATTTCTGTTGAGGATTGGCAGCGACGGTGGGGTGGGGGGGTGTTTGGTTTTTATTCCCCCATCTGCTGGGTGGTTGCAGCAGGTATTGGTCATTTCACATGACCCTGGGACACTGTGACCATCATAAATATGAATCAGTTGCCAGGCATCTGAATGTAAAGCACAAGACCCTGGAGAGGCTGCAACATTTCAGCTGATCGGCGCGTCTTCTGGGCTCAGCAGAAGCGCCAGGATCAGCGCTGAGCTCCAGCTGGAACCTGGTGCTGATCCTGGCGCTTCTGCTGAGCCCTGACAGTCCCGAAGAAGTGCTGATCCTGGTGCTTCCGCTGAGCCCTGACAGCCCTGCAGCTCCAGCCATCTCTCGCTCAGGCTTGTGCGGTGCTGCCACCGGTTCAGCTCATTCCCCTCCCCTGCTACCACTTTTCTAGGATGGTCGCGTACCACCTGCCAGGTGCCAATGTACCACAGGTGGTACCCGTACCACTGGTTGAAAAGCCCTGGTCTAGGTCATGGTTTTACTAAAGGTGCTTTTTCAAAAGCCAATTGGACTTTTTATTTTTTATTTTCCCTTGAAGACATTTTGCTTCTCATCCAAGAAGCGCCTTTAGTTCTGACTCAATGGTGGAGGATGGAGGGATTTATATTCTTTGCAGTCATCTGGTCCTTAGCACTCTTTCTGAGAGTCATTGCGGCCAGCTGGAGAGTCATCTGTGCCCTCAGGGTCACCTGAATAGTGCAAATGGGTGCACAAAGAAAATCCAGTTGCCTTGTGAAAAAGCACCTTCGGGACCTTTGGGAAATTGTTCTCGCCAGAGATAGGGGAATGGTTCCTCGTACTTGGATGATATGACTATCCAGGGAGAATTAGTTCAATCCCTTAAAGCAGTGGTGGCGAACCTTTTAGAGACCGAGTGCCTAAACTGCAAGCCCAAACCCACTTATGCATCGCCGGGTGCCGGGTGGGCGTGGCCACCGAGTGGGCGTGGCCACCGAGCTGTCGGCTCGTGCTCGCTCGCTGTCTGCTCCGACTCATGCTCTTTCTCTCGCTGTCTGCAGCAAATGCTGCTTCCGCAGAAAGTTGCTTCTTTTATAGTCTCTCGCCTATTCCCAGACTGCGCATGCGCGAGAGGAGGAGGGAGCAGCTCAGCCCAGCAATGGCTCGCGTGCCACCAGAGGACGGCTCCGCGTGCCGCCTGTGGCACGCGTGCCATAGGTTTGCCACCACGGCCCTAAAGTCTCGTGGTTCTGCAGAGCTAAATGTAACCCCATCAGAGGTAATGAGCTGGGTCAATTGAGCTAGTGTTTGCATCCCTACCATCTTCTCTTGGCCAGCTGGCCATGATATGCAAACAGGGCTGTAAGGTTCAACTGAATCAATGTCACTGAGAGTGCTTCCAGAGGACCCACTTACACAGCTGAGTCAACAGCACTGCCTTCCAATCGGGGTGTCATGGTTCCGAAAAGAAGCAGCTTTTGAAAGAACTTTGAGGCTTTATTTACCTTAAAGAATCCTTTTATTGCTACATAGCTTCGGCACGTACATAATGAAGCCAAAAACTGAATCCTCCCACCCCCAATCACCCATAACAAGGCATAACTCACTCCTTCATTTTACAGTCATCAATCACGTTCTCCAATTAGTTTGAAGTGTGAACTGTCCCTCCCGTAACTCCTCCGGTTACAACAAGCTTGGCAATGCTGTACTGAAATATTGTTATGGTTAACTAGCATACTTTCCCATCCGCTAGGCTAGTATTGTCTGCTTTAACTCTAGAAGTGATATGCAGGCTAAATAAAACATGTTTGCTTCTTCATATATGACAAGCAAGAACATCCGATGTTAGCAGTCTTGACACAGGGCTTAATTGCTGACCATTCCACTCTCCCAGCCTATGTCCATGCTGCAAATAAACCTTGTGACTTATTTGGTCACCAGGTACCTCAGGGAGGATGTTGTGTCCTGTTTGTCATTTTATAATCACAATTGTGATTGTTTTTAAGTTAATTTTCTTCAGGTGAAGAAGATACTTTCTCATTGATCAGGGCAACATGACCAGCACCTACCTACCAGAGTCAAGGTGGTGCAGTGATTAAAGTGCAATATTGCAGGTAAACTCTGCCCACAGCCTGGAGTTTGATCCTGATGGGGCTTAGAGAGGGCTGTAGAGCACTGTGAAGTGGTATATAAGTTTAAGTACTATTGCTTGTGAAGGAAGGAAGGAAGGAAGGAAGGAAGGAAGGAAGCCATAGTGGCACAGTTATTACAATGCAGTATTGTAGGCTGACTCTGCTCACTGCCAGGAGTTTGATCCTGACTGGCTCAAGGTTGACTCAGCCTTCTGTCCTTCCGAGGTCAGTAAAATGAGGACCCAGATTGCTGAGGGCAATATGCTGACTCTGTAAACTGCTTAGGACTGTAAAGTGGTATATAAGTTTATGTGCTATTGCTTGTGAAGGAAGGAAGGAAGGAAGGAAGGGAGCGAGCGAGCGAGCGAGCGAGCGAGCGAGCAAGCAAGCAAGCAAGCAAGCAAACAAACAAGCAAGCCGTAGTGATGCAGTTATTACAATGCAGTATTGCAGGCTGACTCTGCTCACTGCCAGGAGTTCGATCCTCACTGGCTCAAGATTGATTCAGCCTTCCATCTGAAGACCCAGATTGCTGAGGGCAATATGCTGACTCTATATAAACTGCTTAGAGGGCTGTAAAGTCTAAGTGCTATTCCTATATAACACAATTCTAGAAATGTTCCTTGTAATTCCAGGTCAATGTCACCCACATATAGCCACACATTCTTCCTGTTGCATGAATGAAGTCACACGTAACATGTCATTAGGATTGTTGCTGGCAAACGATTGATTTCCAGAATACCTGTCTTTCAAGTACACCACTGCAGTCAAAACTGAACCAGCATGCAGGGCACACTGATCATTTAGTAGCAAGGGAATTCTTCAAACAATGTTATATAGTATTCATTAAACTAAGCTGAGATACAAGCATCAGCATTTTATTTATTTCATTTTATTTTAAAGGCTTCATCCTCCATATTACTATGTTCAGGGTGATTAATTAAAGCCAGCTTTAATATTACATCTTGAACCAAACAACGACAAGGTTAAACATGAGGATAAAACAGAATTATTGTAACTGAGTCCACCCACTCTGCTGTTTGTCGTTCTCATCTTCTCTCTCACATTTCCCCAGCATTTTAGGCTTTTCAGGAGACCTGGGTTTTCACATAATGTATCCAAAATACGATAATTTGAACCTAAGTAATTTGTGCCTCAAGTAAGAACTCTTTGTTGATTTGGTCGATAATGCCATTGGTTTAATAATAATAATAGTAAAGTTGGAAGGGATCTTGAAGGTCATCTAGTCCAACCCCCTGCTCAGGCAGGAAAACCTATACCATTTCAGACAAATGGCTGTCCAGTCTCTTCTTAAAAACTTCCAGTGTTGGCGCATTCACCACTTCTGGAGGCAGGTTGTTCCACTGGTTAATTGTTCTCACTGTCAGGAATTTTCTCCTTAGTTCTAGGTTGCTTCTCTCCTTGATTAGTTTCCACCCGTTGCTTCTTGTCCTGACTTCAGGCGCCTTGGAGAATGTTTGTTTCTTGCGTGTCCATGGTATTTTTCAAGAGTCTTCACCAAGGAGCGTAGGCATTCTGGAAGATCCAACCAAATTATTTTTTGGTGAGGAATGCATTAGAATGGGAACAAACTATCTATGGGGGCGATGGGTGTGAATCTGAGTCACATAGCTTATCTGTGATGAGCAATTAAAGGAAGAGGTTGAAATGTTCCTCAAGGTTTTGGAATGTTATATGTCAACTAATTGCTCAGCAGATGTCAAATGAAGTCAGAGACACTGGCACAAACTTGTAGTTTTCTATACATAAATATATTTAACGTCTGTATTTACAGCAGACAAGATAGTCAGAAACACAGAAACATCCTGAGGTAAATCTTAACAGCATACAGAGCCCACAGAAGAAAAAGGCGGGAAAAAAGGGAAACTCCCCCTTCGCACTCACAGCAACCAATCATAGCGTAGATTGCCTCATGCAGGAGACAGCACTCTCCAACCAATCAACTATTGCTGTGTGTTCTGGCCCATTATACAGGTAGTCCTCGACTTACAACAGTTCATTTAGTGACCGTTCAAAGTTACAACGACGTTAAAAAAATGTGACTTATGACCATTTGTCACAGTTACGACCTTTGCAGCATTCCCATGATCATGTGATCAAAATAGAGATGCTTGGCAAACCGGTTCATACTTATGACCACTGGTGTGTCCCAAGAGGTCATGTGATTCCCCTCTTGCGACCTTCTGACAAGCAAAGTCAGTGGGGAAGCCAGATTCACTTAACAACCTTGGTGCTAACTTATCAACTGCAGTGATTCACTTAACAACAGTGGCAAAAATGTTGTAAAATGGGGCAAAACTCACTTAACAAATGTCTCACTTAACAATAGAAATTTTGGGCTCAATTGTGGTCATAATTAGAGGATTACCTGTACACTTTACTGTTCCGGCTACTAAATTTAATATCCTAATATTATGGAATTACAGA
>NW_015399583.1:11269-12275 GCF_001527695.2 Protobothrops mucrosquamatus
CATGCCCGTTGCTGGTTGGCTAACTAGCAACAGGGTCTTGCCAGCCAATGGAATTGTGTGATTACAAGCCAGGGGAATCCCATAAAAGAGGGCTCCCCTGGCCCAGAGAGCCAGTCCGGATTTACTTTATGCCTTGCCAATAAACCAAGAGCTGACTGTCACTCGACTCGTGTCTTACTGCCTGCGCGATCCAACATTTTGCTTTCTACTTTCCCTCTCCTGCCTTCATCCTTGAGAAAGGAGTAGTCTCCCTTAGAGAAATGAAAGCTGGAGAAGACCTTGAGATGCACCCAACTGTGCCAGTCACCCGCACATCGTGCCGCCTGTGGATTGGCTGAATTTCAAATGGACACTATGACTTTGGTGGGAGGAGAAAGATTGCTAGCTTAACTATGCCGTTTGTGCTGGATTTTCCCCAGATCTTGCCTTGACTCCTTTACTGTCACTGACCCCTAATTAAAGTATCCTTTTGAGACGATGCCTGTTTCAAGAGTTCTGCTTTCTTGGGTGGTTAGTTGAAGTGGGTCCTTACACTTGTTCAACATCTGCCCAAGAACTTTAACAATTAACCAGTGGAACAACCTGCCTCCAGAAGCGATGAATGCTCTAACACTGGAAGTTTTAAAGAAGAGACTGGACAGCCATTTGTCCGAAATGGTATAGGGTTTCCTGCCTGAGCAGGGGGTTGGACTAGATGACCTCCAAGGTCTCTTCCAACTTTATTATTATTATTATTATTATTATTATTATTATTATTATTATTATTATTATTATTATTATTATTATTATTATTATTATTAAACATCGATTCCCAATGGAAAGCCAAATGGGTCGTTGAATGCCCACTCATATGAAGACATATAAATGGCCCACCCCAAAAGGTGCCAGGCTTTGAATTACCACATCCGCAATGGTCAACCTTGAATAGGATTCACACCTCAAGTGGCATCTGCCAGAACGCTCTGTATAAATGGGGCATAATATCCCCTCAATGTGACTGTGGGGT
>NW_015399584.1:0-2300 GCF_001527695.2 Protobothrops mucrosquamatus
TATTATTATTATTATTATTATTATTATTATTATTATTATTATTATTATTATTATTATCCACAATGCTCGAGCAGGGGGTACGACTAGAAGATCTCTGAGGTCCTTTCCAAGTCTGTTATTCTGTATTCTGTAGGATAGAGCAACTACAATGATTCCCATAAGATGAACAGCCTTCTTTGGCTGATGCCCAGCTAGTATTAGCTCAGATTCTGCCAGGAGCTGAACATCCTGGTTTGCGCTTCCGAGGAATCCTACTTAGGACAAACTTTATCCTGATTCCCTCCTGAAATACATGTTGTTGCTTTGAGATCAAGATAATTATGAATTAGAGAGGATAGAAGCCTCCATCTTTTAAGGCGGCGTATCTCAACCTTGGCAGCTGGAAGATGTGTGGACTTCAACTCCAACAAGACCTCAGCCAGCATGCAGGCTGGGGAATTCTAGGAGTTGAAGTCTACACCTCTTACACTTGCCAAGGTTGAGAAACATTGCTCTAAGGTGCAAGCAGCCTTTGCAATTACGGTGTCATCTTCAGATGTGACACTTTCAGCCGAGTCATTTTTCAAAGGATCCTGGTGCAACGTGTGTTAATGTGTGTGTGTGTGGTGCGTAAGCCATAATCTGTGGCTTAGCATTAGGTGTGAACAACAGTTTATTTATAAACTTCAGTTCAGTGTGTGAGTGATTGAGGAGCTGACCTCAGAGTTTACATATTTCTGGAGAAATTTAAATCAGCGGCAGCATCTGAAACTGCTGTCTGCCTTCACAAAATTGCTCCCTCGCAGTAGCTGAACACTGCAATTGTTGGGTCTGCACAGTATGTTGATTTCTACGCTGAGCACCCGGCCAGGTTTTGCACGCCCATTCATCGGGGTTAGCGGTTCAGTGTGTGAGAGCGCAAACAGGACAGGTATGTTGCTCTTTTTAACATTTTCACTAATACTTTGTATTAAAACATTTAAAGAAGTAAATAAAAAAAACTAACACAAACTAATAAGCAGTACAAGGGGCAAAGGAAAACAAAGAAAAGCAAAGAAAAAGCAGAAAGGAACAAGAAAAGAATGAAAAAGACATTTTTAAACGCTTTTTCCTTTGTGCATCTCAATGTGGAAATAATAAATTATTTGTTTCAACCAATCAGAAAGGGTTGCCTCCTGCTAAGGCAGGGGTAGGCAACCATGGCTCTTTTATGATTCGTGGACTTCAACTCCCAGAATTCCTGAGCCAGCATGGCTGGCTCAGGAATTCTGGGAGTTGAAGTCCACGAGTCATAAAAGAGCCAAGGTTGCCTACCCCTGCCCTAGCATGGCTGGCTCAGGAATTCTGGGAGTTGAAGTCCACGAGTCATAAAAGAGCCAAGGTTGCCTACCCCTGCCCTAGCATGGCTGGCTCAGGAATTCTGGGAGTTGAAGTCCACCAGTCATAAAAGAGCCAAGGTTGCCTACCCCTGTGCTAAGGGATAAAAGGACGGGAATAAGAGAGGCAGCTGTGGACCCAGAAGAGGAACCTTCCTCAATATTTCCGGCTTCATACAACTTCTTAAACCCAGGTCAAGGAAGCACGACTGCCAGATCCCGAAGGCCCGTCAGAATGCCGGCTTAATGCCCAGATTCAAACCATATTCCTAGCAGGAGGGCACGCGTCACGCTGCAGCTGACGACACAGGTTTCGTGTCAAGAGCCGGTCTGTTTCGCAAGACTTTCCCTTCTTGCATAAATGTTTCGCAAGCAGAAAAGTCCCTGGTCCCACCATCCCTCGCTGGTAGACGGAGTTTCCACAGAAACTGCCCAGGGCCCAGGGCAGCATCACGAGAGAGAGATGAGCAGAGCCTCCAACCGCTGGCTGACCTTCCTTTTTTCTTCCGCAGAATGGCGGGCGGCCCCCCCCGCCCGGGAGTCATCAGCAAGGCTGGGGGGGGATGTCTCTGTGGGTCCCAAAGAGGGAAGCGACGAGGGAGGGAAGAGGCTGGTCCCCAAACCACAAACACAACTAGTCGGCCTCGAGAGACAAGCCCTGAGCTGGCTTTGACCCTTAAAGGCTGACGTGGCTCAGTGCCCAGGGACCTTCCTGGCTGTTTGACCTGTCAGCCGGTGGAACAGCCCGCCACATGGAGCGGGGATACTTTACTGGATATCGTCTTTATTATATACAGGTAGTCCTCAACTTATGACTTGGCACAGGTGGCTAGATTCTGCCCAGCAGCACTGGGGATTCATCGGAAGCGTGCGATTGATCCAGCATAGCAATTTTATACAACTAACGTAGCAAACTCTTTTCCATTCCTTTTTTTTTTTTTTTTT
>NW_015399584.1:5375-6550 GCF_001527695.2 Protobothrops mucrosquamatus
GCCAGCCAGCTGGGGCGGGGATGGGAGGCCTTGGCCGCCCTCCAAGGAGCCGCCGATGGTACATTTTTTAAAGTGCAAAACCGGGTACGTGCCAACCGGTCTGCCAGCGCGCACCTTGCCCCACGCTCTCATTTCCAGGCCCTTTAAATCGGCACGTGATGCAAACTCTTAAAACATAATTGCTTTGCAGAAGGGCGTTCCTCGCCCACAAGGGCAGGTGCGCCTCTCTCACAGATAGCAAAAACCGAGCGAGCCGTGTGCTGCCCTGTGTGTGTGTGTGGAGGAGGGGAATGTGTCATGCCAGGTCTGGAATGTGAAGCTTTTTTTTTTTTTTTCTTCAAAAGAGACTGGCAGGTCTCGGTCTGTTTTCAGGACAGTTGGAAACGGCACAGCTATCCAAGGACAGGCCGTTCAGGGGTGAGAAAAGCAAGGACTGGCACTGAGGCAGGAAAAACCAAATGCCCCGGTAGAAAATAGGTGGCAGTAGTGCCTGTGAGAGAGATCTGGGTGTCCTAGTGGACAGCCACTTAGGTACGAGCCAGCCGTGCGCGGCAACCTCCAAAACAGCCAGCACAGTCCTAGCCTGCATCAGCAGAAGTACAGCCCTGAATCGTCTTGGCTGCTCTTCTCTGCACTTTTCCCAAAGTCTCAACATCTTTTTTGTAATGTGGCGACCAAAACTGGATGCAGTGTTCCAGGTGTGGCCTCACTAAGGCTTTATAAAATGTTACTAAAATACCAATAGCCAAGCAGTATTTTGCTAAAATATTGTTCGTGTGACTCGCTTGTTCAGGTTCGGCTGCCTCCCCAGGGTCGCTTGTGGTTAGCGAAAGCAGCCCACCCTAACATTGGAAGCCTGGCGTTGGCAAAGGCTGGGCTAGCAGATGTGGTCTAAGCCATGGTTACCTATGGCTCCAGTGATTGATGATCTGGAAAAAAAATTACCTTTTCTCCCTCCCTCTTTCCTTTCCTTTCCTTTCCTTTCCTTTCCTTTCCTTTCCTTTCCTTCTTTCCTTTCCTTTCCTTTCCTTCCCTCACCTTTCCTCTCCTCTCTTTTTCTTTCCTCACCTTTCCTTTCCTTTCCTTCACCTTTTCTCTCCTCTTTTTCTTTCCTCACCTTTCCTTTCCTTTCCTTTCCTTCACCTTTCCTCTCCTCTCCGCTCCTCTCCTCTTCT
>NW_015399585.1:0-1104 GCF_001527695.2 Protobothrops mucrosquamatus
TCTGTAATTTCCTGGATCCATTTTTTCCCCTTTTTTGAAGATGGGAACTACATCAGCTCTTTTCCAGTTCTCTGGTAGTTCCCCAGTGCTCCAGGATCTTTGAAAAATATAGTTCAATGGTTCTGAGATCACATCTACCAGTTCCTTGATAACCTTGGGATGTAATTCATCTGGTCCTGGTGATTTGAACTCGTCTAGGCTGGACAGGTGCTCACTTACCATTTTCTTGTCTATCTTAACTTGTGTTTCTGTTGTTTTTTATGGCACTATTTTTGATAGGTTGGTCTGCTTTTTCCCTTTGTGTAAAGACAGATGCGAAAAATGAGTTAAATAGTTCTGCTTTCTCCCTGTTGCTTGTCACCTTCTTGCCACTTTCACCCACTAATGGACCAATCGTTTCCTTCACTTTTTTCTTGTTTTTTACATGTTGAAAGAAGCTTTTTTTTGTTATTTTTGAGTTTGGTCGCAAGCCTTAGTTCATTTTGAGCCTTAGCTTTCCTCACTTCATCTTTGCCGGCTCGGGCTATTTGCTGATATTCTGACTTAGTTACGTGTCCCTCTTTCCACTTTCTATACTTGTCCTTTTTATCTTTCAATTTATCAGAGAGTTCTTTGTGCAGCCTATGCTGGGTTTTTTTGAGAACTGTTATTTTTCCTCTTTGTTGGTATTGTGCTAGACTGGGCTTTTATTATCTCACTTTTCAAAATTTCCCAAGCATCTTGAGTTGTTTTCCCTGGAGGATTCTCCTCCATGGAATCCTTCCCAAACCCTCTCTAAGTTTATTGAAATTAGCTCTCTTGAAGTCCAAGACTCTAGTTTGACTGTGTTCTAGTGCTTGTGCTTCCATAATGTTGAATTCCAATTTTGCATAATCACTTCCTCCCAAGGTTCCTATGGCTTCAACACCTTCTATCATTTCATCTCTGTTAGTGAGAATTAGATCCAAAATGGCTAATCCCCTAGTTCCCTTCTCTACTTTTTGGGAGACAAAGTTGTCTGCTAGGTTTGTCAGGAATCTGTTTGATCTTCCACTTGGTGCAGAGTTTGTCTCCCAGTTGATGTCAGGGTAGTTAAAGTCCCCCATAACTATTGTGATGTGCTTC
>NW_015399585.1:5314-6549 GCF_001527695.2 Protobothrops mucrosquamatus
GCCTCGTTAGAAGGTAAATTTCCTCTTGAGTAGACCTTCCAGGCTAGTCATTTCATGAAAGATCCCGATAGATCTCAGCAGCATTTGTGGATATGGGTGCTCTGGCCTTCTACCAGGACTCTGGGATCTCCTGGTGGTCTCCCAACCAAGGAGTCACATGGTCCAATCAAATTTTGCTTTTCCAGGCAGCAGCTGCTTCACAAAGGAAATTATTTTTATTTCTTTGTTCGTATCCCGCATTTATTAGTTTAACAGATAACTCAAGGCCGTGAACATATCCAACTTACCTTCCTCCTCCTCCTAAATTTGCCACAACAACCTTGTGAGGTGGGCTGGGCCAGGCTGAGAGAGAGAGGGACTGGCCCAAGGTCACTCAGTTGGCTTTCACAGCTAAGGCGGGACTAGAACTCGCTGTTTCCTGTTGATTGGTACAAACCAGCCAGTCAGCTTTCATCCTTGAGGGACTAGAACTCACCATCTCCTGGCAATTGGCATCGCCCAACCAGCTTTCGTGGCTAAGGCGGGACTAGAACTCACAGTCGCCTGCTGATTGGCCCAAAGTCACCCAGCTAACTTTCATCCCTAAGGTGGGGCTAGAACTCACGATCTCTTAGTGCAGGGGTCCCCAACCTTGGCTCTTTTACGACTTGTGGACTTCAACTCCCAGAATTCCTGAGCCAGCATGGCTCAGCTTGGAAACCTCTCCCTTTCCCCTCAGCATGGCTGCCTCAGGAATTCTGGGAGTTGAAGTCCACCAGTCATAAAGCGGCCTAGGCCTAGGGCAGGAGTAGGCAACCTTGGCCCTTTTACGACTCGTGGACTTCAACTCCCAGAATTCCTGAGCCAGCATGGCTCAGCTTGGAAACCTCTCCCTTTCCCCTCAGCATGGCTGGCTAAGGAATTCTGGGAATTGAAGTCGAGTCATAAAAGAGTCAAGGTTGCCTACTCCTGTCCTAGTGATTGACAAATCACCCAGTCAACTTTCGTGCTTAAGGCGGGACTAGAACTCACCGTCTCCTGGTAATTGGCGCAAAGTCCCCCAGCCGGCTTTCATTGCTAAGACAGGACTAGAACTCACCATCTCCCGATTCCTAGCCTGGGGCCTTCACCTGGCTAAAATTATCCCGGGAGAGCGAAAGGTTGAAGCGAGCCAAGGGCTATGGGAGAAAACTTTGCTAAATGCAAGCATACACACACACGCGCGCTCACTAGCCAGGATTTAACAAACCACAGCT
>NW_015399586.1:0-1194 GCF_001527695.2 Protobothrops mucrosquamatus
GAGGGAATTTTTGGCTTCAATTGTGTTAGTGCCGAAGCTATACTACTCAAATAAAGATTCTTTAAGGTAAACAATGCCTCAAAGTTCTTTTCAAAGAAACTTGTTTGAGTTTCATCTGTCAGAATCAGGATACCCAGTCTTCTGGTGTCTAGCCAGATGCCTTAACCACAACATCAAGCTGCCTCTCTCAACCGTGTTATAATGACTGATCCTTTGCTTTAACTTCTTGTTTGATTAAGACCCTGTTTCCCAAGCTCGTTTCTGCCTCTTTTAAGAGGAGACCAATGGTCTTCATAATGAAACCATCAAGAAATTCAGGTTTACTAGGACGCCCACATCTAACTAACCCTTCCATGGAAACTAATCAAGGAGAGAAGCAACCTAGAACTAAGGAGAAACTTCCTGACAGTTAGAACAATGAATCAGAGGAACAACCTGCCTCCAGAAGCGGTGAATGCTCCAACCCTGGAAGTTTTTAAGAAGAGGCTGGACAGCCATTTGTCCAAAATGGTATAGGTTTTCCTGCCTGAGCAGGGGGTTGGACTAGATGACCTCCAAGGTCCCTGCCAACATCATCATCATCATCATCATCATCATCATCATCATTATTTATTTATTTATTTATTTATTTATTTATTTATTTATTTATTTTCAAGACGAACAGCTGAATCACCCAGCACAAAACACCACCAACTATCCACAGCTTTCAATTGCAGATTAATCCTCGACATAAAACAGTTCCATTTAGTGACCGTTCAAAGTTACGACGGCGCTGAAAAAAAGCGACTTATAATAATAATAATAATAATAATAATTTAATTTGTACCCCGCCCTTCTCCTCACCGGACTCAGGGCGGCTCACAGCCTTATAAAACCACAATACAATAAATATCTACATTAAAACCCAATTAAAAGAAAATATTTGAAAAGGCCAATCATTTAAAATTACCCTTAAAATTACCCTTAAAAACCCCACTAAAATTCCCTAGGCCAGACCCGCTTGTTGGAAGAGCCATGTCTTTAGGGCGCGGCGGAAGGAGGGGAGATCCGGGATCACCCGGATCTCTGGGGGTAGTTCGTTCCAGAGGGTGGGGGCTCCCACCGAGAAGGCCCTCCCCCTGGGGGTCGCCAGCCGGCACTGTCTGGCTGACGGCACCCTGAGGAGACCCACTCTGTGGGAGCGTACCGGCCGAT
>NW_015399586.1:4393-6549 GCF_001527695.2 Protobothrops mucrosquamatus
GCAAGGGTTGAGGGCTAGGAAGTGGAGTACTGAAGTCTTTCTTTTATTTCCTGAAGTAGGGAATCTCCCCAACCACAGCCAAGAGCGAACGCTTGATCCGAGTTCCAATGCTTGTCTTGAAATAAAATATCTTGACACAACTTAACCAGTGGAACAACCTGCCTCCAGAAGCGGTGAATGCTCCAACACTGGAAGTTTTTAAGAAGAGACTGGACGGCCATTTGTCCGAAATGGTATAGGGTTTCCTGCCTGAGCAGGGGGTTGGACTAGATGACCTTCAAGGTCCCTTCCAACTTTACTATTATTATTATTATTATAACTTGGCCATCACCTCAAATACCGTCAAAAAGCAAATGGAAGAGGAAGCGCATATTGGCGACAAGTAAACCATGGTTTGGTCATGAATGCTGAACTGGGGCAATTGAAGATAAGGTACGGAACGCATCAAGCAGGGAACGCCAAGCACTCGGTCATAAATCAAGGGACTGTCTATCTTCAGGATTCTTGCAACATGTAATCCAACTGTTCCTCTTTCCCAGCTAAAACCTTCAAGCCCGATAAACTGATTTCCTATCCTTTTTGGTTGCCAATCTTCGCTGCCACGAACGGCTGCAGTGATGTTAAATAAAACACTGGCTGGCTGATTCCCTCATGCGCTTTTCGCTTGAAACCGTGCCATCCAAATTGAAATACATCTCAATTAGCACCAGCGGTTATTTGAGGGGCTCCACTTCCACTGCTGGCTTTAAGCAAGTCAACAACAACAGCAGCAGCAAAAACGACTAGAAAAGGAAGGGTCTCAGACAATATGGCCATTTCCTCCTTGAAACAAATTCAAAAGCCGAAGGAATGCCAGCACGGAGTCCAAAAAAAAAAAGAACACGTGACAGAAAACGGTATTTCTACAAAGGTATTTTGAATGCTGTTGGATAAATGATAATTACAGGATCTGGGTCTCTGTCTCTCTCTTTCTCACCATCGACTCCCATTTGGGAATGTACGCAATTCCGCCGAGCTCTAAATATTTCTCCTATCTCTTAATGTTGGCATAATCCAACATTCCTTCTCGCCTTAACCATCTCAAAGCAGGTCATCTGGAAAATCAGGAGGGATGTGAGCAAGGAGCCATGGGTGCCAAAGGCGCCCAGAATGTTGTTGTTTTCCCACCGAAGTGGTACCTCTTCATCTACTCCAGTGGTTCTCAACCTTTTTAATGCCGTGACCCCAACCGGTCATAAGTCGAGGACTAAACCGGTCGTAAGTCGGGGACTAAACCGGTCGTAAGTCGAGGACTACCCAACCGGTCGTAAGTCGAGGACTTTCCCTGCCCGGGAGCGCCGCACATGCGTGGTTCCGCCCCCTTGCTTTGGCAGAGGCGTAGCTGGCAAGCGGCAGAGACAGAGCAGGCCGACCACCAGCTGGCCCAGCCCAAGGGAGGTAAGGCACCCGCCGGAAAAGGGGGAAAAATGGCGGACAAAAAAAATGGCGGACAGCCTTGCTTGGTGACCCCCGTGAAATGGTCGATCGACCCCAATGGGGTCCCGACCCACAGGTTGAGAACCACTGATCTACTCGCATTGGCATGCTTTCAAACTTGCTAAATGGGCAGGAGCTGCAGCAAGGAACGGGGGCTCACGCCGTCACGCTGCGCTCGGGTCTCGAACCTGGGCGGTGGCAGCTTTGCAGCTGGTAAGCTCAGCATCTTGAACTGCTCAGCCACTGCACGTGTGTGTGCATATGTGTATGTGTTTATACACACCCACACACACCCAATATATATATATATATATATGCCCTCCCTTTTCTCCTCTCCTGCCGAAAAGCTGCCTGGCCACCAGACGAGACCGCTGAGCCACAAAATCATTTGTCTGTATTCCCTCTGCCGGTGCTCAATCAGCATTTTCTCCTCTTGAAGAAATCTTGGATGACAAAACCTGCGAGTCCCTCATGGGGAGGCCACGCGCTGATGGCCAGAGAAAACAGCTGCTCCCTCCTGCATCAGGAATAATCCTACCCAAGCAGGGCACAGCCTTCCTCTGGGGGTTTTGTGTCTGTCTGTCTGTCTGTCTGTGCATCTGCTGGCACTGCACAGGCGACGTTTGTGTGTGGAATTACAGACTGCCTGACCTGGTAGATGGGAGAGACTGGGGGGGGGG
>NW_015399587.1:0-1213 GCF_001527695.2 Protobothrops mucrosquamatus
GCCTGTGAATAACTAAATTATCTTAGCATAGCTCAGCCAAGGTCAAAGCAGCAGCAGTTTGTAATAACAGATGAGACAAGAAGAAGATTCACACCTCTGTTTAATTGGAGCACATGATTGATGACTGTGAAAGGAGGGAGGGAGTTGTGCTTGTCGCGAGAGCTAGGATGGGGGGGTGTTTCAGTTTTTGGCTTTACTTCGTTCGTGCCGGATTATGTAACTCATTAAAGGATTCTTTAAGGTAATTATGCCTAAAAGTTTTCTGAAAAGTTATTTCTTTCGGAACCTGACAATGACGTTACCAAGTGTTGAAGGAAAAATCTTCACCAGGGTCCAGTCCCAGCCGGGAATAATCAAAATGGAGACTGCTTGAGAAAGAAAGTTGCAGCTTAGTGAAGAGGAGAGCCAGACAGAAAGATGGCTCTGGGAAAAAAAACTGACCACATGGATCAGAGTGGTGGACTTTTATATACCTTCTGGGGATCTTGAGGTTGTTTCCTGTTCCTGTTTGAGGCTTTGTATTTCCTGTGTCATGTACCGGTACTTTGACCTGAGTCTGAGTGTGCCCTTTTGGAATTGGTGGGTTCATCCTATTATGTCTCCTGTCCTTAGAATTTGGGTGGGGGTATGTAGATTTTAAGGGTTTTGTCTTCCTAATCCAGGGGTCTTGGCAACTTGAACACTTTCTGGCTCCGGCAGGTGTTTCCCCTGCAGATTCCCTCTGGAAAGCCACACTGGGGCTAAGGTGCGGATAGAAAAAGGCACCTGAGACCAAGAAGGCAGCTAGAAGCAAAGCTTTATTGCAGAACAGAAGGGATGAAGGCAGGGTGGGTTTTGGTGGAGGGTCTCCAGAATAATCCAGGACAGAAGAAAAGCCTTTCAGTGAAAAGCGAATCAGACCCAATTCAGGGGGGGGTCTCCTCGTTGGGGATGCTGTAAAAAGAAATATTCAGACGTTAGATTTCTGCCCACGAGTGCAAGCAGGGCTTCATCCTGGCTAATCTTATGACCACAGAGACTGGAACTGAAATCAGGAAGAATGGCCTGATTGGGAGAGCCAGGAAGCAATGGGGTAGCTGCCCCATTGGAGTTATGGGGCTCCGTGACTGGGGGTTTCAAGCAGAACACAGAATATAGAATAACAGAGTTGGAAGGGACCTTGGAGGTCTTCTAGTCCAACCCCCTGTTTAGGTAGGAAAACCCTACACCATTC
>NW_015399587.1:5499-6549 GCF_001527695.2 Protobothrops mucrosquamatus
CCTCCTCCTCCTCCTCCTCCTCCTCCTCTCCCCAAACCACACAACATTCTAGAATAGATGAAGGTTTCTAGTAATAAAATGTTTTCAAGAAAACCACCAAGCTCAGAGAGCACCAAGGACCCCACAATCTTCCTCCTCCCCCCCCCTCCTCCTCCTCCTCCAACACAACTGCCTTCTACCACTGATGAGGATAGCTGGTTGTGTAATGAAAGGTGTGCAAAAGCACCAAGGACACCACAGTCTTCCTCCTCCCCCTCCCCCTTTCTTCTAGCGCTTCTGAGGTTAGCTAGTTGTGTAATGAAAGGTGTGCAAGAAAACTGCCAAGCTGAGAGAGCACCAAGGACTCCTCAGTTCAACCCAGGGCTACAAATACTTTCTTCCCTCTTTGCCCCATTTATTCCGCAGGGCCTCCTTGCCACTGTTTCCAAACCCATCTCCCAGGGCAGTTGAAGTTCTGTCTTGTGAAGTTTAAGGAGTTTCCGTTGGGTCTTCCTACTGCTATCAAAGGATTCTCATCACTCCAGGGTGCCCCTCCCTCACTGCCCACCTTTTAACTAACCCTGGTTAAGGAGGAGCAAGGAGAGATGAAGGGACAAAGAATAAAAAAAATACCCCAAGCAGGTAGGAGAAGCTGCTGTGTACCCACCCCTCCTATCCGTGGACCAATCTTCCTGCACTGATGACGTTACCAAGTGTTGAAGGAAAAATCTTCACCAGGGTCCAGTCCCAGCCGGGAATAATCAAAATGGAGACTGCTTTAGAAAGAAAGTTGCAGCTTCGTGAAGAGGGGAGCCAGACAGAAAGATGGCTCTGGAAAAAAAAAAACTGACCACATGGAGCAGAGTGGTGGCCTTTTATATACCTTCTGGGGCTCTTGAGGTTGTTTCCTGTTCCTGTTTGAGGCTTTGTGTTTCCTGTGTCATGTACTTTGACCTGAATCTGAGTGTACCCTTTTGGTATTGGTGGGTTCATCCTATTATGTCTCCTGTCCTTAGAATTTGGGTGGGGGTATGTAGATTTTAAGGGTCTTTGTCTTCCTAATCCAGGGGT
>NW_015399588.1:0-2018 GCF_001527695.2 Protobothrops mucrosquamatus
CGTTAAACTAGACATACCCAATTCCAGCAACCATTCTTCATATGTTTTAGCCTCCAATCCTCTAATCATCTTTGTTGCTCTTCTCTGCACTCTTTCTAGAGTCTCAACATCTTTTTTACATCAAGAGGGAAGCAGGATTCACTTAGCAACCATGTTCCTAACTTAACAACTGCAGTGATTCGTTTCACAAATGTGGCAAGAAAAGTAAGAAAATGGGGCAAAACTCACTTAACGAATTTCTCACTTCGCAACATAAATGGCTCGATTGCGGCCGTAAGGTGAGGACTGCCTGTTCATTGCAGATCGCTGTTTTCGTTTTCATCGGTTCTCCAGCCGGCGTGAACAAAAGCATTGACGCCCAAAGATGGGAAGCTCTGAGAACATATCTTATCTGTACCCACTCCGACATTTTCTTTTGCAAATGTTTCTTTGGCTTTTATGCAGAATGCCGCGCTCTTTTCGAGCCCGGTCGCTCACAGATTATTGGAGGTTTTTAATTCTTACGATCTAACTAGACTGTCAACGCTGCAACGAATTGAGCTGAAAACCATTTTGACTTCGTTTTCGGTTGCCACATCATTAGGAGGGGAGGGAGGGAGTGTAGTTTTAAGTTAGCCATAACAATTCTTAGGTCTGTGGCAGGCTGTTGCGTATAGCAACAATTGGCGAATGTGATTTATGACACCTAACTGGGGTGGGAATTGCAACTTTGCAACTTTGTAACTAGGGGGAGGGGAATTTAGTCTTGGGTTTACCGTTGTGCATGTCAATATTTTGTAGCCAAATAAAAATGTTCTTTGAGGAAGATTTCCTTGCTTTGAAGGATGCATCGATCAGGAACCCTGACATAGACATTCATCCCTCCATAACAGTCAAATCTGACAATTTTAGGTAAAGAAGAATGGGAAATTGCTCTTAAAAAATATTGTTTAATGTGCCGGTTTTATATTTCAGGTTTAAGGATTACAGGGAACCACCGTGGGCGGAAAGCCCTTATGAATTCTCTAAGCAGTATTGGTCTGTTCTGTCTGCCCGTCTGGCATTTGTCATTATCTTTCAGGTAAACATTTTCATTTTGGTATTCCTTTTCCCGTGAATAACACAGATTTAGGACGTCCTGCGCAGTGAGCCTGAGCAAACAGAATAGATAAATAATAATGGATTGAGAGGGGGGGAGTGGCCCAAAGTCAACCAGGAAGTTTCCATGCCCGGAATCTTAGAGGGAACTTGAGTCTAGATCTCATTTGGGCCACCCAGCACCTTAACCATGAAGCCACACACCAGCTACGTTCGCTGGAATTAGGAAGTGTCTATCACCATTTCCTGATGGCGCAGTGGTCCAAATGCAGTATTGCAGGCTGACTCTGCCCACAGTCTTGAGTCCGATCCTGACCGGCTCACGGTTGACTCAGCCTTCCATCCTTCCGTGGTCGGTAAAATGAGGACCCAGATTGTTAGGGGCAATATGCAAACTCTGTAAACCACTTAAAGAGGGCTGTAAAGCACACTGTGAAGCGGTATATAAGTCTGTGCTATCGCTATTGTTATCTAAGCCGCAGTGGCGGAGTGGTTAAAATGCAGTACTGCAGGCTAATTCTGCTGACTGCCAGCAGTTCGATCCTAACTGGCTCAAGGTCGACTCAGCCTTCCATCTTTCCGAGGTCGGTAAAATGAATACCCAGATTGTTGGGGGGCAATAGCCTGACTCTTTAAACCACTTAGAGAGGGCTGTAAAGCACTGTGAAGCGGCATATAAGTCTAAATGCTATCACTATTGCTAGTTCTCCACAGCTGGTGCCCTGTATTCTCCTACCAATTGTCATCCATCTCTTCTTCTTCTTCTTCTTCTTCTTCTTCTTCTTCTTCTTCTTCTTCTTCTTCTTCTTCTTCTTCTTCTTCTTCTTCTTCTTCTTCTTCTTCTTCTTCTTCTTCTTCTTCTTCTTCTTCTTCTTCTTCTTCTTCTTCTTCTTCTTCTTCTTCTTCTTCTTCTTCTTCTTCTTCTTCTTCTTCTTCTTCTT
>NW_015399588.1:5457-6549 GCF_001527695.2 Protobothrops mucrosquamatus
GATAGATAGATAGATAGATAGATAGATAGATAGATAGATAGATAGATAGATAGATAGAAACAGAAAGAGATACATAGAGATAGATAGATAGATAGATAGATAGATAGATAGATAGATAGATAGATAGATACATACATACATACATACATACATACATACATACATACATACATAGATACATAGATACATAGATACATAGATACATAGATACATAGAAACAGATAGAAAGAGATACATAGAGATAGATAGATAGATAGATAGATAGATAGATAGATAGATAGATAGATAGATAGATAGAGAGATAGAGAGATATAGAGAGATAGATAGAGGTAGAGGTAGAGATAGATAGATGGATAAATAGATGATAGATAGGTAGGTAGGTAGGTAGGTAGGTAGGTAGGTAGATTAGATAGATAGATAGATAGATAGATAGATAGATAGATAGATAGATAGATAGATAGATAGATAGATACATACATACATACATACATACATACATACATACATACATACATACATAGATACATAGATACATAGATACATAGATACATAGAAACAGATAGAAAGAGATACATAGAGATAGATAGATAGATAGATAGATAGATAGATAGATAGAGAGATAGAGAGATAGAGAGATATAGAGAGATAGATAGAGGTAGAGGTAGAGATAGATAGATGGATAAATAGATGATAGATAGGTAGGTAGGTAGGTAGGTAGGTAGGTAGGTAGGTAGGTAGGTAGGTAGGTAGGTAGATTAGATAGATAGATAGATAGATAGATAGATAGATAGATAGATAGATAGATAGATAGATAGATAGATAGATAGATAGATAGATAGATAGATATAGTCAATATATAATCAATATATCAAATACAAAGGTATTTATTTTGGAAGATGGATAACTTAGTGAATGATTACAAAATATATCTGAACGGTGGAACAGTAGACCAAATAGATTCATTACGTGCCTCAACTAATAGTAGGAAAGTTTACTAAAGGTAGGGAAATGAAAATACCATTTTCAAGGCAGGCAAATACTGTTTGAAAGCCAATAGGGGACTGGGGCAAAGAATAAATTGTTGGAAGATTG
>NW_015399589.1:0-4368 GCF_001527695.2 Protobothrops mucrosquamatus
AGCAAAATTCACTTAACTGTTTCACATAGCAACAGAAATTTTGGGCTCAATTGTTGTCATACATCAAGGACTTATTGTATTGTCTTGTTTCTCAACCCATATTTAGAGCCTTAAATACAAGAGAGCGGTTTGAGAGATGATTTCAACTTATATGTACATGCTTTGTACTTAAATTTGGGCTTCTGGGATCTTTCCATCCACCATATTAGTAAAATAGTTAGTCTGGTAAATAATAATCTATCTTTTAATTCTTTCTCCTTTCATTTACCACCTCATTTTATGCTATGACTGATTTTAAAATATTCCTTCCTTTTCTTGACAGAAACTTGTATGCTGCAGTCACTACCGGTAGCATGTAGCATCTTTATTTCCAATAATAGATCTGGGCCTCATAAAGGCATTCCAGGCATTCTTAGGAACAATAAAGGATTGGAGTTTTTTTGAGGTATTTTGATATCATAGGAAAAATAAAAGCTGCAGTTGCAGGAACTACTGTATTATGAGAACTACTGTATCGTGAGAGGAGTAACCTCAGCAGCTTTCCTTTTTATAATGGTGTGCTGTGTGGCTGTCCAAAACCATTCTAGCAACCTTTATTGAAGGGCAGAGCCTATTATACCCTGCCCTCCCCAATGGAGATCATTTTATAGGATAATGCACTTCAACAATTTCATATTTGCTGACTAGGTCAAAAGCTTTGCCTATTCTTGCTTTATGTAAAATTCAAAACCAGTTAGCTAATCTCTGATGCCACTAATTGTCATTTTAGAACAAAAAGATTGAGAGATTGTAATGTGAAATGCGAACAAGGTTCTGTTTGGAAATTTGGCCCTGCTTTGATCTTACTTATGATAATAGATTTTACTTGATCTGTGAACACTAAATAAGCATACAGTGCTAAGACTGTATTATCATTCATTATAGTTATTTAACTTGAACAACTTGTTTTTCATGTTTTCAAATTTGAGGGAAAGGAGCTTTTTTATCCTTGCAACATGAAAACTATTTTGTACCTAGCATGCTCTAACCTAGGTATTTAGTGCTATCAAGTCTGGCTCAACATTAGTGGCTATATAGACAAATGCTCACCATCTTGACTTGTCTCTGAGCATAGTCCATAGTCATGGATATTTGTGGACTGCAAGTAATAAATTATGATATACAAAATGCTAGTACTGTACTTGCATAAGATATTAGGAGGGTCACATGCATCATGCCATCTTCTTGACAGAATCTCTGTTAGATTGTTAGACTTCTCCAAATGTGGTTTAATAACCTCCTTGGTAACATTATCAATGCAGGAATTTTAGAGAAATTAGGTTAATTGGTTGGTAGAGATTATACTGTATATCTTGCCTTTCCTGCTGTGTTCATGCTTTTGATGGGATGGCCCTGTGGGCAGATGGTGTTTTGTAAGTTATTGATGCCTTGTGCTTTGTAAATTATTTGGTTGTTGAGGTGGTGTCTCATGTCTTTGTTGGTTGTTTTTTATATGGTCTGTGATACTGTGATGGAGTGATGGAATGGTTCAGGTGGAGACCTTTTGATATGATAAAGTTAAAATATCTGCTGCTGGCTGCTTGCTTCCAGTGCAGTGCTTCCAAGAATTTTCTTGTATTTTTAATCTGGCTTGTTTTAAGATTTCTAGTTTCCTATCTGAAATTATTCTTGAGGCTATCTTTGCAGAGGGAGATTAATGAAGTTACATTGTGCCTTTTGAGAGTTAGTTGATGTTTGAGAATGCATTCTGCTGATTTCGGTTGTTTGTTTTATATAATGTAATTCAGAATCCTTGCATTTTATTTTGTAGTTGATTCTCTATTGTTTTCCTTTGATATTAGGTCTTTGCCTACGCTCATTATTCTTGGTAGGGACATGTTGGGGTATTTATTCCAAAGAGCTAGGGTAGTGTGTTAGTAGATTCTAAAGAACTTTAAAAGGGGGTACAGTTATTCTTTTTGTAGAATGTGCATTGAAAGATATATAGAGAGTATATTTCTGCTTTCTGTAATCTTGGTTTGCTATGTATATCTGTGTCCACAGCACTTCCAAGAATTCTCCAATAATATGTTTGATCTATCCGCCCATGTTATCTGTTTGTCTTCTGGTTCTTTCAACTTTTAACAAGCATAGTTGTTTTTTCTAGTGTACTATCTGATCACATCATCTGTCCAAAATATATGGGTTTAAGCTTCTTTATAATCTCTCAATACCAATTGTTAGACTTCTCCAAATGTGGTTTAATAACCTCCTTGGTAACATAATAACTTCCTCTTCATTAAAACAGTATTTTATTGTATTGACCACACACATGGCATCAGCTGCTGCTGAGTTCAGTTTCAGATCTACTCTGAATAAAGTTACATCATGAATAACGATACGTCAGCGCTTACTCATTGTCTCACATTACATTACCTAGAAGTCATTTCACAAATGATTAATATTATTCACTACATATCTCTATCAAGTTCATGGGGTTAAATAAAAAAGTTACTTGATTTTGCTCTTCTAGTTTTGTTACAACTGAGGTGATTCTGAAAGTGCAGATAGTTACAATAGTAATCTTCTTAATTTCTGTTTATCTAATTCAGTGATGGCGAACCTTTTAGAGACCAAGTGCCCCAAAACCGCCCTGCCCGCTCCGCCCCTGCCCCTGCTCCGTCCCCCCCCACTGCCCCCGCTATGCCCCACGTACCCGCAGGACCACCCACCGCCTCCACAGCCCGCTGCAGCAGATCGCCCAGGCAGCTCAGCAGCGTCATGGTGGCCATCCCCTCCGCCCATGCCCCACAGCATCATCTACGTGCGACGTGTGAGGGTGGTGTTTTGTCCCTGCTGCCATTTGCTTGGCTGCGCTGCTCTGTGCGGGCCGTGCCCAGGGGCGACTCTCCTCCAGGGGGCGGGGCTGGGGCGACGGCGCGCGTGCCCACAGAGAGGGCTCCGAGTGCCACCTCTGGCACGCGTGCCATAGGTTCACCACCACTGATCTAATTGAACAAATTGATTTCACCAGTAGTGGCTGACTTAAAATCTACTTGTTGATGTTTAAGACTAGTTTGGCTGAATAATAGTAAGAGGACTTATAAGACTGGAAATGTGAAATCATTTTTTTTGTCCTATTTCAGACTTTCATATGCAATGGATACTGACCTCAGCTCCCAGGACAGGAAGGACTTGGACAAGTTCATAAAATTTTTTGCTTTGAAGGTAATTATTTGTGTATTATGTTTAGACTACAACATAACAAAAGCTAAAGTTTTGTCCAACAATTCAGTGGCAGTAACACAAAAACGTACAATTGAATTCTGTAACATTTTTTAAAATTAAGAAATTAGAAGAAATTAAGAATTTCAGAAACATCTTTTCAGTTTTATGATTTTAGGCCTTAAAAACAGAATACTGAATTTCAGTGCTAAAGTTAAAACAACCCTAAAGAGGCAGCCCTTTTTCCTCAGTTATAAAGTAATAAAAATGTGAATTCTACATTAGGGGCTCTTGTACTTGCTCAGAGTCTGAAGAACTTCTTCAAAATTTCTGTCATTTTTAATTCTGTCATTTTTATTCTTGCTTTATTCTGTTTGAATTAGCCACCCAAAGTCATGCATATGAGATGGGCAGCCTGTAAATTTATTAAATAAACAAAAAGCTTTTTTGAAGTGCACAGCCCTAATTCAGAGAAACTATAGATAAAATGGTTAAGAGATATAGGGAAAGTTGTATGATTTCCTAAAGTGTTCTGCTCAGTATCTGAGCGATTAATAATGCATGCCTATATTTCTGACTTCTGATATTTAACAGTTGAGTAATTTGGCTTTTGTACCCCCTTTAATTTCTTTTCAATATGGTGTTCTCTACTTGACTTTTTGACTATTTGTCTTTTCTCAGTGTAGTAAGCATGCTTTGTCTTTCAGACCGTACAGGTGATTGTGCAGGCCCGACTTGGAGAAAAAATCTGCACTCGCTCATCCTCCTCCCCGACAGGCTCTGACTGGGTAAAAAGTATTTTTGAGATCAATCCCTCTGTTATGTCATTCCTTTTGCCACATTAAATGCACATGATTTCTACTTTTCTTCTCTTGTAAAAGTAGTTGTATAAATATAGAATGTATCTGAGCTATTCACTCCCCCTTTGCAAGTTCTTATTAGATCTTCTGATTGATACAAGATCACTAGAGAGGGGTAGTGAAAGCAAATGGGATTTGTGTATATCTGTGTGTTTGTATATTTTCTCTTTACAATAGTATGAGGAAATCAACATTTATTAATCTGCAGTGTATGACAGCAAAGGATATTTTGCTTTGTAGTTATGAGATTAATCTATTGTGAACTGTGTTTTATTATACATATTTCTGCAGTATGGTAGACAAT
>NW_015399589.1:8481-13154 GCF_001527695.2 Protobothrops mucrosquamatus
CAGGTGAGGACTTCTTAGTCAAACTAAATAATCTCTTCTAGGATATTCTTCTTTAAGCCTGACAATCTGAGTTACTTGGATTTGGCAGATTGATATTGGTAGTTTTAAGTTTTGAGCAAGTTCCTTATTTATGTGTGGAGTTGCAGGGTTGAATTGTGGTGATGCTCTGCTCCCCATAAATTTACCCAAAAGAGCAGTACGGCTGTCAGAACAAGTTGTAAAATAAAAAGAACAGTCCTATGAATAATACAATTTGCTTATTACTTATTGCCTTGCAGGCAGTTTGAGAGGACCCCACCTATCATGGGGATTATCATTGATCACTTTGTGGACCGTCCCTACCCCAGCTCCTCACCCATGCATCCCTGCAATTACAGGTGAGGAAAGAGGAATCATGAATAGTGGAGGCAATTATCCCAGGTATAGAGCCTTTACAGCTTACATTGCCGGGTAGAGAAAATTATGTTGAGTCTTGCTCACCCCTTTAATTGAAGTGTAGTATGCAGAAAAAGCCTGAATTCCTCACACTATTAGAATTGAATGGATAGAATGAGAAATTTTTTAAGACACATCCATTCCAGATATCACATTAGTCAATGAGAAATCTTGGGATTGTAATTATTTTTCCAGAATAAAGTGCAGAATGAAAATAATTTCTTTTTTGACAAACAACTTGGCACTTGTTTTACAAATTGCTGTTTGCGTGATTTTATGATAGTATAAGTAAAGCATGCATAATTCAAACATATTTTAATAGATGACCAATTTTTTTAAAAAAAACCCTTTCCTGGGTTAATATTTTCTTCATTGGCCAGAACAGCAGTGTTTAGAAATGCGTTTTGTGAAGCTCTGACACTACATTAGTTGTACATCTCTACAACTAATAGCATTGAAATGAATTTATCAGTAAAACCTTCCTTTTAAAAAACAAAAGACAAAACTAAGAAAATATTTCATTCTTTTCCAGGTAAAATTTATGAACACATAAAATTCAAAATTATTAGATCCACCCTACCAGTTCCGCTCTTTTAAGGAAAGAGTGAGCTCTGTCATAATTCTCCTTTCAACTCCACCCAAATCTTCTAGTTCCTGTCTGTAGTGTTTTTTATCCGTAGAGCCTTTGCTTAGCTATTATTAAACATTTCCATTTTTAAAAATGTATCTTTTGATTGTTACAGAACAGGTGAAGAAAATGCAGTGGCATATCCATCAGTAGAAGATTCTCAAGAAGTATGCACAACCTCTTTCTCTACTTCTCCCCCATCCCAGGTAAGTTGTTTTTCCAAATCAATTTAGACGTTTCCTAGTATGACTAGCTGGTAGCAAAAAAAATTGCTAAATATATACAAAATGAAGAGCATGACAACTAAACACTGACAGACATTGGTCAGAATACACTTCCTTATGCATATATACCAAGAGGTTGTATTTTTAATTAATAAGAATAGAGTATAGGTGTATGAAAAAATTAGGTCCAGTTCAAGCTTGATGACAATCTATTGATGATAACATATACAGTCTAATCTTTTTATCCATCTGTAATTTTCAGATTTTTAAAAATTCTATACATAATTTGGCAGATACTCCTGCAAAACATTTGGATTAAAAATCAAGACAGAAGGCTTAGTTTTAAAACTGGCATGGAAATAGGTTTCAGTTCTTCTTTAATGGCAGTGTTGGTGGTTGTTGTTGGGAGAAAGTTAGGTTGCATGTAATTGATTACGGTATATAGTCATTTTAGGGGGAAAATATTCTGCTGAGTATGAGTTACAGCTGATTTCTTTATCCCCATTTCCCCAGCTTATTATACAATGTTAAATCATACCTGATTTAGAGCATTCTGTAAATTCTGTATCGTAGACAATTTCTTGAATAATTAATTGACCATCAACATTTGACAAGAATTACTTCTTAAGATGTTCTGAATCTAGTGTTGCCATTGTCTTAATTATGTTTAATATGAGAAGACATCTCTTCTGGCTATAATTATAAAAGTTATAAAATTTGTGATCAAAAACTTTGCTCTATCGTCTTATATGTCCACTTTAAATGGAAAACCAGAAACCCCACCCATTATCTGTTTATATTGGATGCAAATATATAAGGGTTTGTATCGTGATTTCAGTGGCACAATTCGTTCTTTCCCCATTCCATCCCCTCTGCATATGCCTGTCTCCTGTCTTCATTGGAACTGCATTCTTTTAAGCTAGTGCAGATAGAGGTGGTTGTGCTCACTGGAATATTTGATAGTTTTGACTGAATTGATCTTTCCTCCTCTCTGCTGTTACCAATAACCATTTGACCTAATCCTTAGAAGGCCCATATATTTGCAGCAAAATCTTTTTCCTGATCTAAACTGAATTCTCGGATGCAACATAGAATTAAAAAAGAGATTAATTTGGAAAATACAACAGTGAAATGCTAAACCTCTTGCAAATCATGATGTGCCTTGCACTTTTGTATATGAACATTTCCAATATCTGTCTGGACATAACATTCAATTCCTCAAACTCTTTTCCATTTTTCTTTCTGAAGTTCTTTTCTTTCTCTTCCTTGTGTGTTTTCTTTTGTGTGTTCCTGTCTTTGTATAGTGTGTATTTACTGTCACTAAAGCACATTTTCATACCCCTCCTCCTGTGGTGATGGATACCTTGAAGGGCCCTATGATGGGGCTGGCCTTTTCACACCAAGTGAGTTAAAAAAAAAAACTGTGTAACTGTCTGTTGAGGGTACCAGCTTTTGTCACAGTCATGCCTACTATATATTTTTTCTCCTCCAAAAAGAGGAAAAGAGACACTAAGAATTGATTGAGAGTTATGGTATATGAGGTTTTATTTGAAATTTTGTTGCTGAGCCTGGGAAAAAGCAGAGCAAGAGGATGAGGGAAAGGTAGGCCATTGCTAAGAGGATCCATTTATAATTCCAATCATAATACAGATAAGGTATTTTCTGTTTTATATAGGTAGTCCTTGGCTTATGACCATAATTAGGATGGGAAACTTGGTTGTTGAATGAAATAGTTGTTAAGCGAGATGTCATGTGACCATAATCCTAACTCAGTGACCGTAAATGTAGCACTCTGCAGGCCTTGGACCTGCTTCTCACCCTGCTGGATCCCAGCCCCTCCTCCCTCTTCCCTACCCCATCCCTGACCACTCACTTACCTTCTATAGATCTCTAAAGCTGTGGAGATCATGTTGGAAAAGGTGAGCAGGCCACTTCATCCCTTGGCATTCCTAAGCCATGTGGCTCAGCCCATAAATTGTGGCTGCTCCCAAAATAACGTCCACTTCTGGGCCTCCCCAGGCCTCCCCCACCCTTTGAGGTACTCCATTCTCTACTTAATGACTGCAATGGGGAGAGTAGGGAGGGGGACCGTTAAATGAGATAGTCATGTAGCAGATTCCATTATGGTCATAAATGAAAGACTGCCATACCTGTAATGAAAGTATAAGGAAACAGTATGATTGTGCAGATGATCATGCTAATCATACTCCTTGACAAAATGAATGCTGCGGGGGAAGGGGGGAATCATCATTTTCAATGCTGTCTTGCACTGATCAAATTAAAAAAATAGTGGGATTAAAAAAAATCTTATAATACTAATGAGTGCCTCTCCCATTAGCCATATGGTGAGATGTAATTTACAGGAACCATACTGGATTGGGTGTCACCTTGGTCACCAAGGACTGTGCTAGATGTTGAAGTTCATGGACATCTGGTGAAAAATGGGGTAGAGATGTTGGCTAAGGAATCAGAGCCAGCAGTTGCAGGACTATTGGAAGAAAAATTATTTACCCATCGCAAATATACCCAGATTGAAATAGTGATCTGTTATTATAAATAAAATTCAATAAGAAGAGGATATCTGAAAAGAATGTACAGTACTAGTTCTGGAAAGAAAAACATCCTGAATCAGAAATAACCAAACAGAGGCTAGCAGATGAATGTTGATTTAAAATGTGAAATAAAGTATTCACAGAAGCAGAATTGGAATAACTATAAAGGTCCACCACGGGCAAAAAAATTGAAGCTTTCTAGGTCCTCCTGGATCCACGGCTGACACTGGAAGACCAGTTGACGGCTGTGGCCAGGGGGGCGTTTTACCGGGTACGCCTGGTGCGCCAGTTGCGGCCTTTTCTGGACCGGGATGCTTTGCGCACAGTCACCCATGCTCTTGTTACCTCCCGCCTGACTACTGTAATGCTCTCTACATGGGGCTCCCCTTGAGGAGCACTCGGAGGCTCCAGTTAGTCCAGAATGCGGCCGCGCGGGCGGTGATGGGAGTGACTCGTCGCTCCCAGGTAACGCTGCTGCTGCGCGAGCTGCACTGGCTGCCTGTGGCCTTCCGAGTGCGCTTCAAGGTGCTGATTATCACCTTTAAAGCGCGCCATGGCATCGGACCTGGTTACCTCCGAGACCGCCTTCTGCCACAGATTACCTCCCACCGGCCGATACGCTCCCACAGAGAGGTCCTCCTCAGGGTGCCGCCAACCAGACAGTGTCGGTTGGCGACCCCCAGGGGGAGAGCCTTCTCTGTCGGAGCGCCCACCCTCTGGAACGAGCTGCCCCCAGAGATCCGGGTGATTCCGGATCTCCCCTCCTTCCGCCGCGCCCTCAAGACTTGGCTGTTTCAGCAGGCAGGACTGGCCTAGGGGTATTTTAATTGGTTT
>NW_015399589.1:13588-15029 GCF_001527695.2 Protobothrops mucrosquamatus
AATCAACAAGAAAAAAAGCCAAACTGCACCACCAAAATGGAAGATTAGGCTGCAAAATAAGATCAATATGCTAAACTCAGATGCAAGCAAACTGGAATGGTTAAAAGACGCTGAAGAACAAGATGACCAAAGAATATCTAATTAAGAAATATTACTTAGAAACAAGGAAGATTAAGAACACACTGGAAATAATTCAGCGGCAAATAACAATAGCCAAGAAAATCAGCAGATATGAAGCTTGAATTGAACATTATAGGTAGAATCTCACATTTCAGCTGAATTGGAAACATATCTACCAAGTCATCCATGGAGAAACTGTACTGAACCAATCCACACCTGACAAAGAAGAAATAATGCAGTTTTAAGCTCAACTATGGAGATTTCTCAAAAAATATAACAAGAATGCGGCTTGGATAGAGGTGAATAAGAATTAAAAAAGAAGCTGAACTGATAGTGCTTGGAATTCAAGAAATCACTCTGGGCTTGAATGAGTAGTTGAAAAAACATCTTGCAAAAAAAAAAAAAAACAATGGCAGAACACCTTTGTATTAATCACTATAGCAGTCTCCTACTACAATACAAATCTGATTCATTAATATAGAGATAATACCTATGGAGTTATAGATTATAGGATTTACCATACAACAGCATCCAAAAGAGTACCGGTTTCCTGTCATTTGCTTTAATAGTGCTAATTGGGATAATGATACACTTATACACACATAGAGATGCACACATAAACACACACACAAGCATATTTTCCTTAGCTAGGAAATCATATGTACAATGCTCATAACAGGTAGTGTAATGCAACATATTATGCAAATTAGTGCATGTATGTATATGAGAGTTTTAATTCCAAGCTTTATTTTTCATAGAATCTGGAATATACATATTCTGGAAAGTCAAGAGTAAGAGATTTAATACAAACTAAGTATCAGTTCTGTCTTCTGCCCATCTTTTGTCTGTTTCCTAATTATTTTAATAGATGCAATGAAATGTCTCAGATATTAATTTTGGTGCAGGCTAAGATTTCCCCTCTGATGACTAGAAGTTCTGCTTTGCAAACTTTGCATTTTATGGCTGAAATTCAAAATATTTTCTGGGGCATATGACTTGATAATTATCTAACACGGTATTCTTTTGGTAAGCTTCTGTCAAAGCAGTGGTTGTACTGTCATTTGCACCGATTGTTTCCTTATTTAAAATGTTAAATGCTGGACTATAGCACTCTTTAACTTCCAAACTATATAAAGGTCATTTCTTTAATTAGCCCTTAAAAATCCTGAATATCAGTCATAAGTTCCATGGAAACCAGCTTAACTTTTTTGTGTGTGTGAGAGAGGGTATTAGAAACAGACTAGCCATTTTATTTTGGAAACCTGATTTCCTTTCCTTTCCTTTCCTGTATATCTAAACATGATTCAGACTCTGGGGTTTC
>NW_015399590.1:0-2717 GCF_001527695.2 Protobothrops mucrosquamatus
ATTTTTAGACTTGGTAACAGGATTTCTAGAAGCATTGCTCACTTTTCATGAGTTGATAGCCTCAGCTGAAGTTCATCAGTAAAGAGTTCATGGGCACTGTATTCTCCCATCTTCACAATTGCCATCTTGCCCTGAAAGAGATGAATCTGTGCTTTAAGAGTCTGATTTGATTGTATAAATCATATTTGAGTTTCCCTGTCCTCAATAAGGCACATTGCAGCTTGTTCCAGGCTTCCCAGCCCATTGGCAAATCAGTAAGAGATTAGGAGAATCCATTTTTGCGCAACAGGATCCTCTAATTCCTATATACAGAAAGGAGACAAATAACAGCTTGTTGGGACATGAATAATTTATTTCCAAAATTATTGAACAACTCATAAGTCCAAGAAAAATGATGTGATGACCACTAATGCTCCAAGCTAAAATTTGATACATATGTGTGTTTTTTACCTCAGACTGTAAAAACAGAAATATTTCCATATCATAGCACACATAACTGGTAGGATGTGCTTGATAACTCAAAAATAGTGCAGTTGATATTACACATGTTTAAGCAAGATGATTCCATCCCAAAGCACTGGCAAATAGGATCAGTATTAACAGTTAATACTGCAGACAGTAGAATGTAAGAAAAATAGTATTCACAACTGCAAGCCATTGCTGCCTTATCTAGCGTAAGAGCCAGAAATTAGCCTTGAGAAAGAAAACAGTGGAAACTGAATTATAGTTGGTCAATCTATCCCACTACTTGTCACTTGTTATGGATTTTATCACTGTATTATTTGGTTATGCTTTTGTAAGCTGCCATGAGCTATTGGGATAGGATATAACACAGAAACATACATATACACATACACATGCACATGCACTATCTACCTTACTATCTAGGTAAATAAAGCTGCCTTTTGCAAAATGTGGTGCAAATAATGAAACAGCTGGACTAAATCTAAAGGAGAACATTATTTGCTTGCATGAATAATGTCTACTGATATCATGAGACTTTGAAAAGTTTCCACTACAATCATTTCACTACATGAAAAAGCTGTATTTAAATGATAGTTGTATGTTAGAATTATACCATTTTTTTAAAAAAAAGAGCTTTGAGCTGATCCTTTTCCTTCATTAAATCTTCCACTGCTAACAGGCACTTTCTTCTCTTTCCATTTGTAGCACCTTATCTCCATTAGGTTTATTAGATTACATGGCAGATCATGACAGCAAAAGATGAAACGTTCTAGTTCAGAAATGGCTGCAAAGTCTTTTTTTTTTTTTTTTTTTTTTGCAAATTTCATAGCTCATTTGGGTTGGCAAATGTCAGGTGACAAAAGCCTAAAATGACATATCTGATTAGACACAATGGGTGACTTGGAAAATGATGGTATTATTGGAATGATATAATTAGCAGAGCACATCTGCACCAAGCATCTCAGCAGCTGTTTGAACCTGATGTTCTTGTACAACAAACCATCCTGGAATTTCTCCTGCTGTCCCATAATGTTCATAAAGGGTAGGCAACCTTGACCGTCAGGTTATATGTGGTCCCTCAGCCCAGTTCCATGGCCCCTTGAGCTTATATTCCAGTAGCATACTACTGAGATTCAGTAGCAAAATGGTAATGATCAGTTCTCTGGGCTGAATAAGAGTGGTTGGTGCAGAGACATTCACTGAGTTTCCATGGTTGAAAGTGGACTTGACCCTGAGTATCCTCTTTTGTAGGCTAATAGTTTAATCTCACAGGTGCTTTTTCATAAGGCAACTGGACTTTATTTCTTTTCAAAACAAAGAAAATCCAGTTACTTTTTGAAAAAGCACCTTTGGGACAACCATGACCTGGATGACTAAGAATCTCCATAGACAACTACTAGTTTAATCATTACCATTAATAATAGTTTAAGATGTGAAATATGTTCTATGTTTCTAGTATTGTAATCCCACTCCATGTTAAAAGAATAGCCTGGTAATCCTGTATTCCACACTGCCGTTGAACATAACGTGAAGAAATATGTAGTCTCTAATTGAAAAGGGTTTCTTTCCCCTGCTACCCTTTAGAATCTTCCATTTTAAATACCCATCACTCTAATGCATTACATGACATTTAAATCAATCTATATCTGTCTATATCTTCAGTCTAAATTTTACTGCAGGTCCTTGAGTGAAGCTTCGTTGGATTTTATTGTTAGAAATTATATTTGCTAAATTAGACAGAGGAAGGGCAACACGTGGCCCTCCACATGTTAGATTGCAATACCCAATACCTCTCATCCCTGGCCATTCTGGTAAAGCTGGCTGGCTTTAATAATTTTGGGAGGGTCATGCCATGGCCACCCTTCCCTGCTATGATGTTCTTTAAAAAAATGGTTTTTAATGATGTCACTAACTGTTCACTGCTCTGATATCCTGACAATGTAAAGGATGACATACAAATGTTCCCCAAAATAAATAAATTACTAAATGGATCAGGATTTAATTATCTATTTTATGTTGTGGTTCATTACATTTTATAATGAAATCCTGCTTCAAAAAAGTACTAGGGTGCATATAGAACTTTGCATCAAGTTTATACAGTATATAAATACCGTATTTATATACAGTATTAAATTTTAAGAGTTTCTTAAAAATACAGATGAATGTAGAAATGGCACAGAACAGCCTAAAATGAATTTAGCTAGAAAAATCCAAAGTATAAAAATATCAATCTGGCATTTTTAAAAATTGAC
>NW_015399590.1:5377-6548 GCF_001527695.2 Protobothrops mucrosquamatus
ACCTTGACATCTTATGGATTATGGGCCATCAGTGGTGTGTCCGTAGATGGCTGATGAGACCGATGTTAGCACGGAATGTTCTGCCACATACTGAACAGAGAAATGTGGACACTATTGCTTCAGCATTTGCAGCTCTGGCTTTACGGAGTGCTCGCTTCTCTTGTGCCAAGATTGTCCTTCTGTGTTCATATGTCTGGCACCCCTGGTAAACCAGGGTACGCCATGTCGGTCGATCATGTGCCAAAAATTCCCAAGAGATGGTGTCGATATCCAGGGAATAATAAGGTTGGAAGAGACCTTGGAGGTCTTCTAGTGAGTCCATCTTGCATCTTTTAGGCAAGTTTAGAGAATTCATATATTGAATTGTTGCATTGACACATGCAAGTCAGTATTGCAATGCTTTCCAGATATTCAGGTATGAAGATTTTTGGGCCTTACTATATGATAGCAGATATTGAGCTTGGAACTGTCTGCATTCATAGTGAGGCCCTGCTACTGAACTGCAATGCTTAAAGCCCTATAACCAGAAGTTCTGCTTCTTATGAATTTAGTGCACAAGATATGGTTCTTGAAAACCTTAGATGTGGTCCTAGACTTTTTCAAAAGTTACTAGTAATAAGTTTTATTCAGTATTAGTTATGAATAATAAGGCAGAAATGAAAATAGAATCTATATACAGATAGTCCTTGACTTACATCCATTTGTTTAGTGAGTGTTCAAAGTCACTGAAATGGCACTGAAAAAAGTGACTTTTGACTGTTTTTTACACTTACAATGTTGCAACATTCCCCGTGTCACATGATCAAAATTCAGACATTTAGTAACTGGCTCATATTTATGACTGTTGTAGTGTCCCAAAGTTATGTGACCACCTTCTGTGAACTTCTGACAAGCAAAGTCAATGGGGGAAGCTAGATTCACTTAACAACCATGTTACTAACGTAACGACTGTGACAAGTAAAGTCATAAAATGGAATAAAACTCACTTAACAACTGTCTTGCTTAATAACAGAAACTTTTGGCTCAATTGTGGTCGTAAGTCAAGGACTACCTGTGGACTCTATTCAAGAAAGTAATGTCGTCATTTCCAAACATGCGACTAAACTAAGATCATGTTCTGACTTACATGTGACAATCTTACCAGCAACTCATAACATAGTGACTGTTTTTG
>NW_015399591.1:0-1162 GCF_001527695.2 Protobothrops mucrosquamatus
ATTTGACAGAGCAACATCTTCTCCTTGACTTATTCTATTGACAATTTTGAACATTTCTTCCCAGAGTCATCTAGTACATTTAGCAACACTGTTTCATGTTTGTTTTGTTTTTAAATGGAGTTTTCTTATATCTACACAAAACTTTTGCCTTTTTCTCCACAAAATGCCAAGTAGTTCACTGAGATAGCAACTAACTGAATGTTCCCTCGTGAGATTCCATGGCTAAGAGTGAACGATATCTTGGATTTCCTCATCCGTAGCCTCCCACACCTTAACTGCTGTATCTCATTGGTTCTCTAAAACTATTTTACAACTAATGATCACATCCTCCATCATACAGATGTATGGTGATCTGTTATTTGCCTGCTGATGATAATGGTTATGATTGCCGTCTGTTCTGAGTAGCTTACAAAATCTAGTTTATGAGCAGACAATTAAAACATAGGCCACTTGGAATAAAAATGGTCATTAAAATATATGCAAGAGTCCCCCCCCCTTCAAAAAAAAAAATAACCCCAGGCCTAGGACCAAAGCTATTTAAGGGACTTTTGGAACTCCAGGAGAGTGGGCCATCTGTATCTCTGGGGAAAGTGCTGTTCTAGAAGGGAAGATGTAATGACAAAGAAGACATACTTCCTAGGTTTCACAAGATGACCATTTTAGTGAAAGACACCTGGTGCACATCCATTCTTCCCAAACACTGTGCAAGCCAGAAGATTATGATGATTGATGATGATGATGATTTACATTTATACTAACATTTTTTTTTCTATCAGCTTAAGATGATGGACACCAAGATCTTATCCAATTTTATCCCATAATTGATTTCCTACCCCTGTGATACCTTGGGACGAGGTTGATCTCTTGAATTCAGGTAAGCTCTTATGGACCAGATGCATCTGCTCTATCTAATGTAACGGAATGAAGATATTCTATTATTATTATTATTATTATTTTTATTTCTTAGACTTATATGCCGCCCTTCTCCCCATAGGACTCAGGGCGGCTCACAGCATATTAAAACAGTACCAAAGCATTATCCCCAATAAAAACCAATTAAAAACAAATATTTACCGCTGTGTCATGTTAAAATAATAATTAAAATTGTCCCTATTTAAAATTCTCCCTAGGCCAGACCCGCTTGCTGAAAAAGCCATGTCTT
>NW_015399591.1:5517-6548 GCF_001527695.2 Protobothrops mucrosquamatus
TAAAAAACCTCTAGTAAGGAATATGCCTTCACATTTTGGAGATAGATTGATGAGGTGTTGTGTGCAAGAGAGAGAAAAGGCCTTCAAAAATGTTGATGTTCCTTTTTGAATAGAATGGAACTGATTATCAAGATCTGATAGAGAAGTGTAAGATTTTCTAAAATGAGTAAGTAAGTGGAGCAGACATGTCAGCCAAGATTAAACAGAAAACATGAACATAAATATTGAAAAATAGAGTGTGAGTTACAGTAAACTAGAGTGAATGAGAAATTATCTCAACTTCCAAGATCTCTCTACTCATGAAGTTATCCACTGGGTAACCAATGGTGATCTGGTTACAAGTATCACACTTGAAATGTCATAAAATCCAGTGGACCAGCCTCCCTTCTCTACCTATTATGGTGTTTTACATAAACAAGTGTGACCATCCTGCTTCCTTCTGCAATATACAGAAGCAAACACATACACACAGAAACACACACACATACAATCTTAGGAGCAATGTTAGTATTTAGTGGATTTAGACTTGCTCATTCTTTCAAATGTAAAAGAAACATCTGTACCTAAGTGTTACGTTCTGCACTGTGATTTTTGGATTTAACTGAATCTACTGCACATCCCCAAATTTGGGCTGCCTGTGCATAAATGTTATATAAATGTTTTAAATAAATAAATATTAATGTCTTTAATGTGCTTAGTTTTATACCTTTATTATGGCCTTTTTCCTGTTTTAATTTATTTTATTTTATTTATTTATTTTATTAAATTTATACCCCGCCCTTCTCCCGGAGGACTCAGGGCGGCTTACAGCCAGTTTAAAACAATGATACAGTACAATACAAAATTTAAAAATGATTAAAAATAAATATTCAAATTTGGCCGCTTCTACTAAAAATTTGATTAAAACCAATTTAAAATACCCCTAGGCCAGTCCTGCCCGCTGAAATAACCAGGTCTTGAGGGCGCGGCGGAAGGAGGGGAGATCCGGAATCACCCGGATCTCTGGGGGCAGCTCGTTCCAGAGGGTGGGT
>NW_015399592.1:0-2264 GCF_001527695.2 Protobothrops mucrosquamatus
TGTCTTTATATATTCTAAATACTCTGATATCATGTACCAACTAGACATCATATTATAATCATTTTCTTTAAGATCATAACATAATATAAACCCTTTTAACCACTTATTTTCTCTTTGATCCATCTGTACATTATAACCAAAATTCTTTGTCCATTTTATCATACAATATTTAACCTTCTTCTGTTTCAAATTTCAACAAGTTTGTACATTTTAGCATTGCACGTTCATCATTGGTATACTATTGTACTTTATATTCTGTCCTATTTTAATTTTATTATTTATTTATTAATTTTTCATTCAGAAAAATAAGTAGGTTCTCTTGAGTCTTCATGTCATATCTCCATACATCAAATCCAGATTGTCCATTGAATCAAGAAAATCTTTGGTAGTTTGCCTTTTGTATTTTTAACATTTTCCCCCAGAAATTCTATCTTTTTGTGGAAACCATCCTCATGCCAATCCAGCAGAAATCAATTTTCGTACAGAAAGTCCAATAGTTTATCCATATATCCTTTATAAAATGCTGTTTTGCCCTTATTTGGGGCATAAATTCCCTGTATCAAAATCTTAGCTTTCTGTAGAAACCCTTGATTGATTAATTTTCACGCCAACATAGCTACCATAATCATATGTACCATAAACATCAGGCAATACCAGTTTGGGTTACAGTTGAAAATTTACATACAAAACAATTCCATTTTTTGATTCTTGCTGAAATCATTTTTTCACCCAAATTTTTGTCACTTTAACTTTTTATATCCTTTTTTCTTAGCGCACTACATTTTTCTGGTAAGCAAAAATCAATACTTTTAGTCCCCCCAACATGGTAGCACCTTCAATGTCCTGTTATATCTGTTGTGGCATTTATTTAGTCACATTTGTCATTGTCGTATACATTTGCATTTCTTCCAATTCCTTTTTGAATTTTCATAAGAAATCTCTTGCTTTCTGAACAGAATTCACTCTGAATCTCTGCTGTTTAAAAATAAAAATTTTCCCTTCTACTTTTCCTATTTCATTTCAGTTGAAATGAAATCTTTTTCTATTTGATTTTTTTCTGTCAGAAAAAAAATGTTTTCTTTTGTGCAGTATTCTAACTGGAATGTTCTTAAGAACAATTATATCTGTATTATCAGTCCTCAATTAAAATACTGCTGCAGAACTTGATCTTACAACTCTTTGACATTAAGACTAACCTAATTCACTTAAGTGAATTATTTTAGCCTACAAATATATAGTATATCACTCGAATATCAATATTTTATGGGACTAAAATAAATGTTTGTGTATATACAAATAAAGTATTCTTAAAGTATAAAAATAAATCTTACTTTCAGAGTTTGCATTAACAGCTGAAATTCACCTGACTACAAAGTAGGCATACAATATGTATATATGTATATATACACATACACACACAGAGAGCAATATACATTATTATTACAATATAACATTATTACAATAATATTCTAGGACAACATGTTATTTCTTCCTTTAACTGGAGTGGCCTGTTTTGCCATATCTAATTAAACTAGTAACCATTTGTCACACTGTGTAACTAAAATCGGATGTGTCTTTAATGGAATTCTTTCTTGGCATGTCATATGGATGGATGATAAATTAGTACAAATCTGTCATAATGCCAGTCATGTGTCCAATAGGTATATAAAGTAGCACTTCTTCAAGAACAAAGTGTTGAGATCCACAGCCCAAAAACATAAAAGAAGCAACACACAGTGCAAATTATGGCAATCCCCTATGACTTTTATACATGTAGTTTGCTCCATGTTTTCTTCATCCCCCCCCCATCCTCACAATTATGAAGGAGGAACCCTAGCTTCAATCTTGTATTGTACTGCAAATATTTTGTAGAGTAGGACCACCTTAGAGTTGTGTTTAATAAATTGCTAATTATTTAATGTATTCACTTTTATTTGAACAACTCTTGCCTTTACACTGTTCACACTAGGCACTAGCAAGAGCTGTTATTTAATTGGCCATTATAGTCTAATTTTCCTTTCTTTGGGCTCAAGAGGATAAGGGAAAACAAGAGGCCTCCTCCTTAGGGGACTTCCGGTGGCAGGCGACTTCGCTGGACGCAGCTGTTTGCTGCTCCCGCCTGTTTCCGCGTAAAAGCCGTTTTGACAGCCTGCATCAGCTGTCAAACGGCTTGATACCTTTCCCCTGGGCTTAGGGGGATAGGTGAGCTGCCCGAGGTAGGAGTTGAGTTCCCGAGTCGTCCCTTGTGGACGATGTAGGTGAGA
>NW_015399592.1:4445-6548 GCF_001527695.2 Protobothrops mucrosquamatus
AGATTGAATCTGTTTGATTTAATTAGGAATGGAAGGGAATTTCTTGATATTATAACTGATATGTAATTGAAGTTGTAAACTTTATTAAGGACTTAAAAATAGAAATGCACTTATATTATTACTACAAATATGATAATTATGTTGTAATAGAGAGGAAGAGTTATTGGTGACAGGGAAAAACTAAATTTAATGAATGGTTGGTTTTTTTTTTTGGCGGTGTTAAAGTATCTTGCTGAATTGGTAAAGATTTTGGTGATCTGAACTATTTAAATGAATAATTTTTACTAATATGGAGGAGATGGATTGTTTATAATAGAGTTTGTGGAGTTAGAGAAATTAATATTCGTTTACTTATATCTGAATACTAGCCTGGGATTTGGTTTGGGAAGTCCGGGGGCGTGGGATATAATATTGTGTAATAATATTGTGTAATACTTGTGTTGTTTTTTTTTTATGATGAAAACAATAAAAATTTTATATTGGAAAAAAAAAAAAAAAGAGGCCTCCTCCTTAGTAGTATGATTCCATGGGAGCCAAGGAATAAGAGTGTACATATTTACATATCCAAATCCCAAACTGCAGTGTGTGACAGCAGCTCTTGGACTTATTTCTTATCCTCAATTGCTATTAGGTCCAGGAAGAGAGCCTTCTCTGTCATCACTCCTACCCTTTGAATATTCTCCCCCCCTCCCCAAGGTGAGGCGGGTCCCATTCTCCTGGCCTTTGGGAAGTATCTGAAGACCTGGCTCCACTGACTTGCTTTAGGTTCACAAAGGAGCATGCAAGCATAGCTGGCTGAGGAATTCTGGGAGCTGAAGTTCACAAGTCTTAAAGCTGTCAAGATTGCAGATCCCTGATCTAGGCCAACATTTTCACCATTACACCAAACTGGCTCTTCTTCATTCTTATTCTTCACTGTGAAACATGCTCTCCTCTCCAGTGTGAATCATGTACCAAATTTGTGTTTTGTAATAAGTTTAGGGATGTGTAGTGAGTATTGCAACAGTGGTACTGTGCTAGGCAAGTTTCCATCAGAGCAAACAGTGTTTAAATTCTGCCCTTGAGGGAAAGTTATTGAACAGATAAATATGCAGAAGGCTATAAGCGAAATGCTAATCGCCATCATAAAGGCAGCCAAGAAAAGCACATTCAGGCTTATAATGAGAATAGGCCTAATGTCTTACGGTTCACAGAGACAGCTTGTTTTCTGAGTACTTATACAGTGGAAATTCGGCCCAGTTTTGCAGGGAAATTTGGTCACATTCACATTCTACACAGTTGAAGACAAGACAGCATTTTACATTCCTTGTCACTTCCTTGTCAGAAGGCTTAAAATATGAAAGGAACCCATCATACTGAAAGAAAGAGGAAAGAAAAAAAGAATGCAGACCCTGAAAATATGCCAATCAATTTGGCTCCACCACCTTCACTCCAAGCAGTTACATGGATGCTTCAACTGGATTATCAAACTAACTGTTGTAGGCCAGGAGAGTGATGAAGCCTATTGGATTCCTGCTCCCAAATGCTTCTGACTTTAGCTAGACTTGGAATATCCATCAATATACTGCCAGGCTACAGGATTGCAAGTAATCTATTGACTGAAAAAATCTCCTGATAAATGTATGTAGGAAGGCATGAATCCTGGTAATGACTGAGTTGCTACCTATCTTGTAGATTAATCACTATGCTGAGACTTATGTGGCCTCCAAAACTGCCTTACCTAATGGATTTTATATCCAACAAAAAAGGTTTAAAAAAATATAGAAAAAGAAGCAGTTACACAGATTTGCACATCATCATCCAGGTACACCAACTATAGAAGAGTGATTCTTGCAAGCAGTGTAGATTCTTTTTTTCTTTGGGTCATCACTATAGTTTGGACTCCAATTAATACTTTTGTAGTATACTAGAATATTCCAAACCTCAAATTTTGCTCTAGAAATTTCTAGAACTACAGATGAATAACCCAATTTTAGCAGTTTAAAAGCTTTGTTTCAAGATGTTCTGCAACTAGCAATTGCCTTTATGATCAGTGATAAATATACTTCCACTACTGCATACTGGCAGGCTAGATTTTGTTGAGAATGCGAGGATATTTCAGGG
>NW_015399593.1:0-3512 GCF_001527695.2 Protobothrops mucrosquamatus
AGTCCATTTAGGCTCATGCCTACTGCTTCAGTGACTCCATCCAGCCACCTCATTCTCTGCAGTCCCATTCTTCTCTTGCCCTCAATCTTTCCCAGCATCAGGCTCTTCTCCAGTGAGTCCTTCCTTCTCATTAGGTGGCCAAAGTACTTGAGTTTCAAAGAAATGGTGTTAAAGATGAGCTAATAGGTGATTATTAGTTGTGCCATCACCCTGCAAACCTCAGAAACGTCTTGCAGTTGGAGAGCACACAACATTGTCAACAGTCCATTCTGTCCACCCAAAACCTCTGATAACCCCCAGCAGAAGATAAATGTTAAAATGCCCTGTTCCTGGCTAGGCTCTCACTAGCAGAATTTAATATATAGGAACATATAGAAGCTGGCAGTGAAACGTTTTGGTCTCTCAAAGAATCCTTGGGAATTCTTTTTTTTTTTTTTAAGAAAAGAAATCAAAATGAAAAGCTTGGTTGATCGAGCAGCTGCACCACAGAGAATTCATTCATTCCTGAACATTTCTTAGCAGTAAAAAAAAAAAAGAAAGAAAGTATAGAATAGAATGTAAGCATTTTCCTTTTGTTTATACGTTGAACGTACATTTAGCATTCCGGCAGTTTATTTACTATTTCCGAGGAATGCTTCAGTGAGCGTTTTAGCTTACGTGCATTTTTAGTATTCTGGCTTTTAGAATTATAATTGCTTGTTCACTTAGTTCAGGATGCATTATAATTTGGTGGTGGGTGGGGTCGCTTTTGCATCTGGGGTGCATTTATTTCCAAAAGTCACTTATACTAAGTAAGCTGGATGCCAGAGCCTTATCGTTCCCTCCACTCCTCTCTCTCTCTTTTTTTTTTTTTTGGCTTTTGCTTATGAATGAAAATGTCATATAAACAGAGGTGAAGACAGAGAGGCACAGTCTAAGCGGAGAGGAAATAGTTAGCTTCACTACCCTGGGGGGTGGGGAATCAAAACTCGGGAAAACATCGTTTTAAATCATTTATATTGCTCTATAAAATGCATTCCTGTGCCGATGATGATCTTGGGAAAATGAATGGATAAGGAAGATCAGAATCAACTGTCTCCATGTGGAAGGATCATATGTACATGAACATTTTCTGGGCAATCTGTTCCTTGTATTTTCACAAACTGTAGATCATTTTAATGACGTGCCAAATTACACCATGCAGTTCTTTTTTTTTTTCTTCCAAAAGTTTTCATCCCATTTGAAAGAAGCTTCTGTTTTTCCACTTCTTCCTAGGGAATTTGGAGATACAACACTTTTCATCTTTTTCACATTTCTCCTGGTAGTTTTCTACCAGGCAATGTTGATCAGTAGTAAAGGGGGCAGAGAATATCACAACCGTTTGGTATTGTTTTCATAAGCATTTTTTCCCCACTGCTTTCAACAATTACTTTAAAAAAAAAAAAAACCACCCCCACAGAGGTGTAGTTGCAGACCACTGGAGGAAGAACAGGGAAAGCCAAAGTATTCTCACTCTGTACATTTTAGCCACTCGGTCATTACATTGGTGCAAGGATATTGTACTCCATCCCAGAGAACTTTGCCGCAGTGTTCACTATGCAAGACATTTAAAAAGGAAATACTCTTTTCTCCAACTAAACAAGAACTGATAGGAAATAAGGGCAGGAATGTTTTCTTCCACACAACTCTACTTTGGGGCTCTCCAAACTTGGCAACCTGTGGACTACGGCTCCCAGAATTCCCCTGCCAGCATGCCAGTTGTGGAGATGGCAGCTGCTTGCATTCATCTGCAGCTGATCTAGGAATGGCAGTTGTTGTCAAGTCCTCATTCCCAGTGCCTGCAGTGGCCTCTCCATAATTCCCATAAGGATGGAGCTCAACAGAATGTGCCCCATTGGTTCTGCGATTTTGCTTTCCCTTATTTATGCTGGTGGAATGTTAGAGTTAAAATCCCACAGACATTGATCTCCCATGGGATCAAGGCAGTGGGAGTTCATACTATCGTAAGCTGTTGATGTTCAGACAATGGAAATCTCTGGTACGGTTGCAGGAATTGGGTATGTCTAGTCTAGTGAAAAGAAGGACTAGGGATGACATGAGAGCAGTGTACTAATATTTTAGGGGCTGCCACTAAGAAGAGGGGGTCAACTTATTTCCCAAAGCACCTGAAGGCAGGACAAGAAACAATGGATGAAAACTAATCAAGGAGAGAAGCAACCTAGAACTAAAGAGGAATTTCCTAACAGTTAGAACAATTAACCAGTGGAATGGCTGAGTTATAATATGGCATGTATCCACTGGTCTAAAAGTAGTGGGTTATTTGTATTTCAATTGATTGATTATCATCAGTTACATATAGAGTTCTTGTCTCTAACGTGCCTGCATGCACACACACACACACACACACACACACACACACACACTTGTAGTTCTTGAATTTGCCTTACTCTTTGGCTTGTATATTGTACCTATCCAAACCTTGCCCAGGTGACAAGGAGCTGTTCCTTCAGCACCACCCTCTATACCTGGCCCTGATCACTGTGTTAATATGTGTTCTATGAAGCTGTAAACAAATGATTCTTTTTATTGTTGCTGTTGTTATTTTACAAATTCTTTTTGAAATAATATCGGCGTTTGCTTTCAGCTTTCAGTTTTACTTACAATATCAGGTTTTGCTGAAGGACCAACCCATGCTTCATGTAAAGCCTAGATCACAAACGGGAATCAAAATCATCAGGCATGTTCTGAAGGCACAGTCTACAAGGACAAACAATGGGATCATCTATCTGTCTTTGGAAGACTGCCTTTAAAGACTTCCTGAGAACAAGTGTGGCTTAAAAATTAAGTTTGCACCTTCCCTAGGCCCTTTCCATCTCTGGTTAAATCCCGAGGGGAGATGTTGTAAGCCAGCTTCTTCATTTGTAGCTCATCCTTATTAGGAAATAGAAACAGCCTCTGTTTTCTACAGTGTAAACATTTCTGTTTACCAGAGATGGTCACTTCTTCATCTGGGATGGCGACTGTTCTTAATAAATCCCTATTCTCATTTAGTATGCCTCTTCCACTATGAAAAAAGAGACAGAAGGAGACCTGGTCAAGGAATAGTCTGAACGCAGAACTGCTGACTGGGCCCAGGACAATCTATCTCAGAACTTCTTGTCTCTCAAGAAACATGGAATCTCAATTTATAAAAAAAAACTGTTAGGGTGGCTAAAGTGTTTAGCAGCTGTGTGAAACTAGCCGTGGTTAGATATTTTTTTTTTTCTTCCAAGCAAGTGCTGGCGAAAAAAACACCTGCTGTTAAAAAAAGGGGGATTCCTCACTGACAGCCACAGCCCTGATAATGTGATGAACTAATGCTCTCCACCCCCATTCCAGGACACAAAGAGGGCCTTTAAGCGAGGAGAAAGAAGTCCACCATCTAACCTCATCAGAAAACACAGTGGGTGTGGAGTGCTGGGGCCTCCCTGTTCCAAAGGAAATTATTTTTGAGCTATGGAAAACAGGACAGTCTTTGTTCTGGGCAGGGGGGT
>NW_015399593.1:12066-14983 GCF_001527695.2 Protobothrops mucrosquamatus
GAAGAATGCTGTTCGAGCTTTCTCTATCCTAGTCTTTACTTCAGTGATCATGTCTTTTGTTACAGATGAAAATGTAGTAATTCGTCTGATCATTGCGACGGATCACAGGCATCGCAAAGCCATACAAGTGATGGGATTTTAGCAGAAGTAAAATCTCTCAGCATCTGCTCCTCTTCTCTTTAATGCATTTAACCTCTTCGGCCGAAAAATTACCTTGACCTACCTTGCAAGGACATCATCATAAGATCAGTTAAGATATCTCAGGAAGGAAGGATCAAGGAAGTTTAGCAACAGCTTAACATCACATCTAAAGCGAAATCTTGGCTTTCAGATAGCTAAACTCTTCATTTAGCTTTCAGCTTTCTTAATTAATGAGCTTGCCTCCTCAGACAGTTTTGCCTAAGTGAACAGAAATTAAAGGAAGTTGAAAATTGTGCAGATAACGTTCATCAGTTTTTGAAGGATCAATGAATGCTCCCTTCTGATTCTGGTGTCCTTCCTTACTCAAAAAGTAAGGGAAACATAGGCAGGAGGTGAAAAAGAAAGTGCAGGAATGTGTGTATGTCTTCCTATGTGTGTGCGGTGCACACATGCCTTGCTGGGGAAAAAAAATGAACTAGTGATTTGTGGATTTAACAATTAGGGCAAATTATGGAAAGAAGGAAAATAAGACATAACCTTAAAAGTATAAATGTGCTTATAACTGCTGTTAAGAAGATTGGAAGCCATTTTATTACATTTCTCTCTTTCCCCCCCCCCTTCTATTTCTTTTTCACTTTCTTACTATTTTTCTCTGTTCTTTTTCTGTTCAACATTTGCATTGTTTTTATTCGGTTGGAAGTTTCTGTAATAAAAATAAATTATAAAAACCAAGTGCAGGAAATTATAGCAAAAAATATAAAAGGGATTGTTTATTAAAAATATGCTTGGATATGATCTGTGTAAAACCTAGAGGCTTCAAAGACTAAAGGCTTTGAGTTGTCAAAAAATGCTTAAATGCTTATACCAGGGCTAGGCAGTTTTCTCATTCAGGTGATGAAGTGTTTTGGGGCCTGGAGTAGAGGGAGTCACAGGTCAAAGCTATGTATGAGGGCTATCATTGTGAGAAATGCTTTAGGAACATGTCTTTAGCCTCTCTAAGAACGAGAGAAAGTGTCGCTGCCTTTAAAAGGGGTAAACTTCTGCTTATGTTCAAGTTTCCCTTCCCTAGACGCCGCGTTTTGAAAGAGACGAATAACTTATTCCAAACACAGGTGGGCTTGTGCCATTTGCCCCCCCCCCCCGTCCCATCACCAGAAAAATAAACCATTTGTGTTTGTGCATGCACACTCACATTCAGAGCTTTCCTCTCTTCCCTTCTTGTGAAAGGTAGAGACTTTTCCTTCCACTGCCCATTGAATTCACAAATCCCATCTCCAGCTGCTCTTTCCAGATGCATGCCATAAATTTAGCAGCCAGACCTTGCAAAAAGTGGTTCCTTTTTTTTTTGCTTTGTTGCTTGTTGATGCATAGATTTGCTGACTCCACCCCCACACCATTTTTGTTTGGATGAAATCATCACCCATTAACCATCCTGAAGCAAGAAAAGTCATTTTTTCCTGGCCAGCCAGCTGCCATTTAATTGCCAGTGACCTTAGACCTTAGAGCAGTGGTTCTCAACCTTTTTAATGCCGCGACCCCCAACCGGTCGTAAGTCGAGGACTAAACCGGTTGTAAGTCGAGGACTAAACCGGTCATAAGTCGAGGACTACCCAACCGGTCATAAGTCGAGGACTTTCCCTGCCCAGGAGCGCCGCGCATGCGTGGTTCCGCCCCCTGCGCTGGCCGAGGCGTAGCTGGCAAGCGGCAGAGACGGAGCAGGCCGACCACCAGCTGGCCCAGCCCAAGGGAGGTAAGGCACCCGCCGGAAAAGGGGAAAAAATGGCAGACAGCCTTGCTTGGCGACCCCCGTGAAATGGTCGATCGACCCCAAATGGGGTCGCGACCCATAGGTTGAGAACCGCTGCCTTAGAGTGTGGTGGTTTTCTTCAAGCCAGCAACCTTAGAACAATATCACAATTGGACATAGTTAGCATTTTTCCATTTGGGTATGGGTGTTTCCCATGGCAAACTTAAAGTTGGACTCCGAACAAGCCTAAATATAGTTGAGTTGGTTTGAGCTTAGTATGATATACATGCATCTAATCATGGTATCTACCATGTTGTGTAAAGCCAGGTAATTATTATTATTATAATTCTGATTAAACCAACCACTGCATGGTTGTGTGAACTAGTCAGCATAATTATAATAGTAATGATTAAAGGGGAAAGTAAAACCAAAAAGATTGGGAAAAGAGAATAAATCAGTCAAATGTCACAGGTAAGTGATGATTTTTGAGGTTCTAGCAGATGTAATAATAATAATAATAATAAAGTTGGAAGGGACCTTGGAGGTCATCGAGTCCAACCCCCTGCCCAGGCAGGAACCCTACACTATTTCAGACAAACGGCTGTCCAGTCTCTTCTTAAAAACTTCCAGTGTTGGAGCATTCACCACTTCTGGAGGCAGGTTGTTCCACTGGTTAATTGTTCTAACTGTCAGGAAGTTTCTCCTTAGTTCTAGGTTGCTTCTCTCCTTGATCAGTTTCCACCCGTTGCTTCTCGTCCTGCCTTCAGGCGCTTTGGAGAATAGCTTGACTCTCTCTTCTTTGGGGCAGCCCCTGAGATATTGGAACACTGCTATCATGTCCCCCCTCGTCCTTCTCTTCATTAAACTAGACATACCCAATTCCAGCAACCGTTCCTTATATGTTTTAGCCTCCAGTCCCCTAATCATCTTTGTTGCTCTTCTCTGTACTCTTTCTAGAGTCTCAGCATCTTTTTTACATTGTGGTGACCAAAACTGGATGCAGTATTCCAAGTGTGGCCTTACTAAGGC
>NW_015399593.1:16825-18613 GCF_001527695.2 Protobothrops mucrosquamatus
CCTTTGTGTAAAGACAGATGCAAAAAACGAGTTAAATAGTTCTGCTTTCTCCCTATTGCTTGTCACCTTCTTACCACTTTCTCCCACTAATGGACCAATCATTTCCTTCACTTTTTTCTTGTTTTTTACATGTTGAAAGAAGCTTTTTTTGTTATTTTTGACTTTGGTCGCAAGCCTTAGTTCATTTTGAGCCTTGGCTCAAAAAGTGCCATTCCATCTCATATTCACCCAAATTTCATTGCCATAACTCTGCCTTGTGCACTTGGTAACTTTGGATTGTTTGGGGAATTTAAAAACTCTTAATATTTCCCCCCCCCCCAATAATTTGACTAGAATTTTTGAAAAGTTGGAGGATCCCTAAATCCTATTGCTATGTGTATCCTATGTGTTGATTTTTCCATTTGGACTACATAAACAATAGGAACAATTGTACTACATGTATTGGATCTCCTCCTCCTCCTCCTCCTCCTCCTCCTCACCTGCAAGCCCTATGTGGACAGTCATTTGCACCTCCTCTATGACTATGGTGTCTCTTGTCTCCAGCAATTCCACAGCAGCCTGCCATGATATTTTGTGAAAGGGAGTTGATAAATGTTTGAGCTTCCTCCAAACTGGGCACCAGACAAAAACCCTTTGTAATGGCATTAACAAGGGCCCTGTATTCTGATTTATCACATGTTTCAAAGACAGCTTCAGATGAAGAAAGAGCTTTGCTCCAAAGATTTACACCAGTTATTCATTTCTGGTGGCTCTTATCCTTGTTAGTGCATAGAGCAGGGGTCTTCAAACTTGGCCCTTTTATGACTTGTGGACTTCAAGTCCCAGAATTCCTCAGCCAGGCATGCTGGCTGAGGAATTCTGGGAGTTGAAGTCCACAAGTCATAAAAGGGCCAAGTTTGAAGACCCCTGGCATAGAGCAAGAGTACTGTGATCTACAGTTCAACTTATTATAGTGAATTGGGCTTCTCCGTTGAGATGTTTCTGTAGATGCAGCAATGCTTAGCATAGTTAGGCAGCTACTGGAATTCCAGCATTCCAAGACAGCTTACTTTGGACACCTATCACAGGATCTTTATTCTGCTGAATTAGTTGGGAGAGGCCAAGTTTCCTACTTGCTATAGAAAAGGCACTCGTCCAATATGCTTTTATCAGAGATTCAACCTTGGAACTGTCCTTGTGTTGAAGTCCACCTCTCTTGAAAAAGCCCATATTTGTGGAGATTAAGCTATCTAGATCCAGACATTGCTATAATCCATCCTAGGCAAGTAGATTTACTCAAACTTTCTGGCTCAGCTAAATTGTATAGATGAAACTGACATATTGCAGTAATCCAGGCCAGAAGCAAGAGCAAGAATCAAAAGATTGTTCTTCAAGGTCTTATATTTTTCTATTGGCTGGTAGGTGTCCTTTTTCTAGCCAAAGAGCAACCTGACACATAGACAAGAGAAGAACCGACGTTTTGGCTGTCCTCTTACTCATCTTGCAAGCTGCATTAGATGTCAGAAACTGGGGCAAAACAAGTGAGCAATGACAAGAAAGGGTTATAGTTGAGGAGTGGCATATCTGCTCTATAGACAGATCCAAATTCGGATCTCAGCTTTTCCCAAAATAATTTGTGCCTAAAAGCTTTAGAGAGCTGCTAGCGGTCAATTCCAGCAAAGTCAGGCTAGATGGACCAAGAGTTTGACTTAGAAGATACCCTTTACTAGGTTCCTACACACATCCGTGATCCATCACTAGCACTGGCCCCAGAACATAAGGAACGCTTAAAGTCAACTGCTTTTATTT
>NW_015399593.1:22555-24254 GCF_001527695.2 Protobothrops mucrosquamatus
TACTAAAATGATTGGCCCTTTTTTGTTGTTGTTGAGATTTTTGTTGTTACTTTTCACTCTAGACCAGGGGTAGTCAACCTTGGCTCTTTTATGACTCGTGGACTTCAACTCCCAGAATTCCTGAGCCAGCTAAGCTGGCTCAGGAATTCTGGGAATTGAAGTCCACGAGTCATAAAAGAGCCAAGGTTGACTACCCCTGCTCTAGACTATCATCTCAACATTCCTAATAGTCTCCCAACTATGCTGATTCTGCACAGTTTTTTGAGATTAACGAAGAACTTACTAGATGCTGACATTTAGATGTGCTCAGTACACAATTCAAGATGTACAAAGTGTTTCAGCCCAGCTCAGACTATCCTGTGCCAACTTTAAAATGTCCCACGAAGAGCAACCTAGTATACTCTTAATATCCATGACTGTTCACGGTTTGTCGATGGCTCTCCCTTTTTCTCATCGTTGCACAGGGATCTCTCCAACAACCGTATTGGCTGCCTCGACTTCGGCTTCTTCCGGGGACTGCCCAGCCTTATCCGTCTGTGAGTATTCGGTGGCAATGGGTGAAGGTATGGTTTGATTGTGAGCCTCTGTCCATGTGTTGGAAACAGGAACCCTCATTTCTCACCTCTGTCTTCCGAAATCTGGATCCTCCCCAAAGCTGTGAATGTCACCTTCCAGAATTCCCACTTGGCAAGGCCAAGATTGACAGTTCTGATGGCTGACGTCCACATAAGTGAAAACTGTTCTGGTTGGAGAAGACTGGTTCAAAGAATGCTGCTTGAGCGCAGAGGCCAAGCACGATGGTTTTGCTCTGCTTTCATTATTCCTTTTCAACTTATTTTGTCAGGGAGTCCTCAGATTTGAAAGGGGAGGTTGAGGGGTTTATAAGAAATTGGGTACGTCTAGTTTAACGAAGAGAAGGATGAGGGGGGACATGATAGCAGTGTTCCAATATCTCAGGGGCTGCCACAAAGAAGAGGGAGTCAAGCTATTCTCCAAGGCCCCTGAAGGCAGGACAAGAAGCAACGGATGGAAACTGATCAAGGAGAGAAGCAACCTAGAACTAAAAAGAAACTTCCTGACAGTGAGAACAATTAACCAGTGGAACAACCTGCCTCCAGAAGCAGTGAATGCGCCAACACTGGAAGTTTTTAAGAAGAAACTGGACAGCTGTTTGTCTGAAATGGTGTAGGGTTCCTGCCTGAGCAGGGGGTTGGACTAGATGACCTCCAAGGTCCCTTCCAACTTTATTATTATTATTATTATTATTATTATTATTATTATTATTATTATTATTATTATTATTATTATTATTATTATTATTATTATTATTAAATACTTCAGATTGGGATCTATGGATTTATGAACCCAACCACCCATACCAACAGTTGCAGTCTCATCAGGTCTTTCAATAATAATTTAAAAAAGCATTGAATACTTTTGGCAACTTTTACTTATTGATGTTCTTTAGACAAATTCTTAAACTTAGTTATCTACAGCTATTAATAATAATAATAATAGTAAAGTTGGAAGGGACCTTGAAGGTCATCAAGTCCAACCCCCTGCTCAGGCAGGAAACCCTATACCATTTCGGACAAATGGCTGTCCAGTCTCTTCTTAAAAACTTCCAGTGTTGGAGCATTCACCGCTTCTGGAGGCAGGTTGTTCCACTGGTTAATTGTTCTCACTGTCAGGAAGTTTC
>NW_015399594.1:0-1915 GCF_001527695.2 Protobothrops mucrosquamatus
CCTGTTGCTAGTTAGCCAACCAGCAACGGGCATGAAACTGTATGCAGATGGAGAAAGGCAATCACCCTTAATGGGCGATCAATGGTGAAGGGCAATCACCCTTAATGGGCGATGAATGGTGAAGGGCAATCACCCTTAATGGGTGATCAGGATATGCATAGGGGATTAAGGGGGGGGGAATACAGAGAACACAACAGGACGTAATTTTTCAGGGCACTGAAAACCTTTGCAGTTGTTTCTTCTGATGATTGGATGATGACACAAATTGCAAATCATATATGTAGCTTCCAATGTTTTAATTGATTTGTACAATTAAAATCTTAGGAAGTACTTTCAGTTTCCTTGAATTCAAGAAAGGACAAAATGTTTGAAAAAGAAGCTTTCTTAACTCAAAGTAGCCATAAATTGGAAAATCTTCAATTTCCCCCACAACCAAAATAGTCATTATCTTGAATACATCATGTAAGTATTAGATATCTCTGTGGTCAATCTCAGGAACACTAATTACTTTGATATAGAAGTGGCAATAACTTTGCAGAATTATTGGCATTATGTTAAAAAAATCCTAAACATTTAAAGCATATTAGTTTGTTCCTTTGTTGAAAATGTCTCTTAACACTTTTATTATGAAAAATCTGATTGCTATTTACTCTCTCTGTGTATGTGTGTGTTTCCTTTTAATAAATGTACAGACATCACTAAAATTCTGTTTTCACTTTGTCATTATGAGGTACTGAGTGTAGATTAATGAGGAAAAAATGAATTTCAACAACTCTAGAATCAGGCTGCAGCATAACAAAATTGACAAAAGTGAAGGGGGTCTGAATATTTTCTGAATGCACTGTGTATATGCACGCCAATGCACACACACACACACAATCTCCAAAGCAGTTTCTTTATTAATATTTAGTAACTCCCTCCAGTTCCATTGTCAGAAAAGGTCAGTAACCTTTTGCTGGGAAAAATCTTAAAAAACTGTCCTGGAAAGAATAGTTTCAGACATTTTCTCTCTTTTGTTATATGAATGCTCATTTTTAAAAATGACTATTTTGTTCAACAGAATATAGCTGCAAGCACAACTATACATTATGTGTCTTCAGTGTTCAAGATTTTATTTCAAAAGATAAACCCTAAGAAAAGCTATGTCAAAGAATGTGAATTCAGAATTCTTATTTTGCTATCCCACATCTTCGCTGCACCTCATGTTCTTTTTATTTTACTTATCTATAAAGTGTTTAACCTGTTTTTCTATCCTTTAAAAGAGTCTCTGTTGTTCATTTCTCAATAAATGCAACATGTACAAATATTATCTCTTTTCATAGAAACTAAATTAGCTATTTTTTGTCATGAAATATTTAATTAAATAGCATAAATATAATTTAAACTACGTTAGATAATAGTATTGGGATTATTTCATTGCCAGGGGCTATAGGACATTTTCTTGTAATATTATTATAGTTGTTTTGTTTGATAAATCATGAGTAATTAAGAATAAAATACTATATAAGGACACTAATCATGTCATAGTGAATTATTTTAGGATTTTAGAGATGCTTTTCTACAATATGTACTCTCTTTTATCCTGCCTCTTTCTCTTTTAACTCAATTATCACTTAATATGGATTGAGATATTTGATTTGCTAATAGATTTGACAATTTCTGCCATGTTTTGTGCAAATACCTTCAATTCTTTTATTTGTTAGAAAGAGAAAAATGGATTCAGATATATTCAATACTCAGATACATAGTCTAGTGCAGGGGTAGGCAACCTTGGCTCTTTTATGACTCATGGACTTCAACTCCCAGAATTCCTGAGCCAGCATGGCTGGCTCAGGAATTCTGGGAGTTGAAGTCCATGAGTCATAAAAGAGCCAAGGTTGCCTACCCCTGGCTAGTGAAAACAAAGACTGGGGCA
>NW_015399594.1:2648-6547 GCF_001527695.2 Protobothrops mucrosquamatus
CCAAGGTTGCCTACCCCTGGCTAGTGAAAACAAAGACTGGGGCAACATTATAGCAGTGTTCCAATATAGGAAGAACTTCCACAAAGAAGAGGAGGGAATCAACCTATTTTCCAAAATACCAGAAGGCAAGACAAGAAGCAATGGATGGAAACTAATCAAGGAGAGAAGCAACTTAGAACTAAGGAGAAATTTCTAACAGTGAGAACAATTAACCAGCGGAATGTCTTGCATTCAGAAGTTGTGGGTTCTTCCTCACTAGAAGCTTTTAAGAAGAGACTGGACAACCATTTGTCTGAAATGGAATAGAGTCTTTTGCTTGAGCAGAAGGTTAGACTAGAAGACTTCCAAAGTTCCTTCTAATGCTGTTATTCTGTGGGACTTCCCATTTCACCTTCAGAGAAATTTTAATAGTTGGTAGTTCTTCCGATCAAAAGAGATGAAAACTTTTCAACTCCGTTTTCAAAATTAAAAATTATTCACAGAGTACATGTAGAGTGCAGATCAAGCACATGTCAAAAAGTCAGGCGAGAGTCACACTATTTCTCTTTTCAACACTTTTGCAATAGTAGCTAATATTTCTTTAATGTTCAGTGAGAACTTTAAGTGTAATGATATCAGCAGCCTTTACATTAACCCTGCAAAAAAGTTTAGTATTATTACCTCTTATTGCAGCACACTATTGAGGCTTAGGTTTTCTTTCAGTTAATGGAGGTCAAACAAGAGAAGATATGGGATCTTTTCTGTTTGAAATTCAGTGTCTTCATCTCTGCAAAAGCAGGTGAATACAAAGGGGTCAGTGTGGGGTTAGGGCTATGATATAGGAAGATGCAACTCTTCATTTCATCTGTAAATCTCTCTCTCCACAGCTAATAGTAGCCTTGGCAATGAATTAGATTGGAACAAAGTATGAAGAGAAAGCATTATACCTCTGACCTTTACACTGTGTCTCTGATCCAATTCAGGCCACTTTCAGAATTATTTTTGTCACAAAATGGAAATACTGGGAACTCCAACTAAGAAGCTTCCATACCATTTCTTTTACTGTTCACAATTTCTGAATGAGAGTAAGAACTAAGATGACACTTCTAGTTGCCAATGCATATGTGACTAATCTGCCACACTAGTTCTTTGGTATTTTTGCTCTACAACCAATATTATACAGTCAGTGCCTTAACACATAACACATTCAGCGCAGAGACATCAACGTTATGATTTTCGTTCTGTTTCAGAATATTTTCTCCAAAAATGTAAAGATAACAGTTTATATTCATAACTATTATTTTTGGATACACTTAACTCCTAAAGTTGTCTCTTATTTTTTTCTGGCTTCATTTGCCATCTGAGCAATGTTTTATTAGAAATACTTTTTATAGAAAATTGTATGGTTGTCCCAGTTTAACTGATTTGTTGTAGCATTTCTGTTATTTGTTGTGTATTGAAAAGATTTACAGAAATAAAGTGTTTATGCCATGGTGTCTTTAAAGCAAGTCCACCAAAACCTATTGATTTTGGAGTGAACCCCACTTACATTGCAGTCTGCATTCTTTAACATAATAACAACTATAATCATTGTAAATAACCTGGATGAAGAAGATCACTACAAATATCCAGGCATCCTTCAAGCTGTCATCATCAGGCACACTGAAGTCAAGAAAGAAGTTTGGTACTGAATACATCATGGGAGTGAAAAAGATTTTAAAGTCCAACTCGGTGGAGGAAATACCATCAAGGTAATTAACACCTGGGCAATTCCAGACATTAGATACACAGGTGGACTGGGCTTAAACAGAGCTAAAAACTCTGGATAGGAAGATCAGAAAATAATCACAATGAATCATGTCCTTCTTTTACACAGTTTGTTTGTTTATTTGTGTCAGACATTCACACAGTGATGTTGACTGTCTCAACTTATGAAGGAGCATAGGTAGGTATGGTATGTAACAAGTACAACAGACAGTTGAAGAAGAAAAAAGGGTGCTGGAGAAATATATGAAGAACATGAAAAAGATGCATTGAACTTACTGAGTAGTTGGTCTTTCCTACAAGAAAGGAGTCCAAGGAGATAACAAGAAGAAATGGCAATACTGTAGCTAAAAGTAGGAAAACTGAAGAAAGAGACAATGATACTAATTCTCGTAGCACAAGACCAAGCCTTAAGAACAAATGCATACGAAAAGCCATAACTGAGAACACAGCAACAGACAGCAAATGCCACCTCTGTAAAGACACTGAAAAAACAATGGACTGCCTGATTAGCTGCTGCAAGATCACACAGACTGATTGTAAACAACAGCATAACAAAGTCATAAAAATATTGCATTGGAATAACTTCAAGAAATATCACTGCAAGAAAGAACTGGTGGAACCACAAAATAGAGAAGTAATAAAAAATGAAGAAGCCCTGGGATTTTAGAATTTAGACAGACATGCAACTGCTATATAACATCCCAGACATAATAATTGTTGATAAGAAAGACAAAGAAGTCTGGATAGTAAATGGGGAGGTACAAGGAGACAGCACCGTGGAAGAGAAAGAAAATCACAAATACAAAGACCTGCAAATAGAAGTAGAATGACTATGGCAAAAGACAGCAAAGGTAGTACCAATAGAAATAGGCACCTTGGGTGCAATCCCAAAATATTTGGTTAAAATGTGAGTCATCAGCATTGCCAAATCACCATTAGTCAATTGCAAAAGGCAGTTTTACTGGGAATCACTTACATCCTACAACAATACCTTTAACATCATCAAATATCCACATCTGCCTATCTCAAGTCCTTGGGAAAGACTTCATAGGTGGACAAAAGTGCCAAATCTAATCTAACCAACTGTAATGTGTGTGTGTGTAACCAAACATGTGGGTAGAAACATAACAGTGCATCCATAGTATGGTGATCTTGCTAACCTAATGAACTCCATCCTTAAGAAAATACCTACAATTGTCAATTGTTCTAGAATATGGTTATTGTTAGCTGTGGCTCACAGGCTGATGATGGAAAAATATAAAGCATGGAAGAAAACCAAAGTGAAATTTGAAGAAAGATAAAGGGCAGACAAAATCAGAATTCATATCCTCTTACTTTTAGCTGCATTTTTAATAAAAAAAATGGGAACTCTAATTGTTCACATGCACAAATAGTGATTAGCATTAATGAATCCATTTTCTCCAAATAAATAAAGCCATTAAATCAAAGATGTTCCCTTTCTCCTATTTGGTTTGACAGTTATAGTATTAGCATAGAAAATTAGGACAAATAAAGAAAAATCGTAATATAAGCATCATGTAATAAATCTGTTACTATTGCTATTCTTATTTCTTGAAAACCATAGTAGAATTATAACAAATGAATCTGAATTTAATACATTTTATGCAGTCGCAGGATTAGAAGTTAATTTTGACATATTCATTGTTATTTAAACCTTAAACTTAAATAAATACAGACAGTGCTTCAAGAAGCTACTGGACGTCATATTTGCCCACGAGAATTTAGACATTTAGGAATAATTATTCAAAGGATTAGTTCCAATTTAAGCAAGTGATTATGGCCCTTTTCTGTACAAGTTTAAAAAAAGTATTTAAGTCATGGCAATATCATTATCATTATCATTGGGAGACAACTGCCGCCGCAGCATTGGACCGAGTCGTGCCTCTGCGGCCTCTGACCCGACGTAGATCTCGACTGGCTCCCTGGTTTACCAGGGAGCTGAGAGAGATGAAACGTCGGAAAAGATGCCTAGAGAGAAGTTGGAGGGCCAGCCGAACCGAATCCGATCGAACACAGGTAAGGATACATGTTAGATCCTACCTAGTGGCGATGAGGGTGGCTAGGACTAACTACTATTCCTCACTCATCGCGTCATCAGATAATCGCCCGGCCGCCCTCTTCAGGGTGACCCG
>NW_015399595.1:0-1519 GCF_001527695.2 Protobothrops mucrosquamatus
TCCTCCTCCTCCTCCTCCTCCTCCTCCTCCTCCTGCTGTCTCCACAATCCCCCCTCCCTTCTATCACTGATGATGTTCCCTAGTTGGGTCATGAAACGTCTGCCAGGAATTGCAGGAGCCGGGATGGGTGTCTGGCAAAGGAGAGGAGCAGAGGTGGGTCTTTTCCCTGATTCCCTGATTCCCTTTTTTTTTTTAACCCTACAGCTCACAAGCCTTCGGACGACACCCACGGCCTTCAGCGGAGGCATCGCCAGGAGGAGCTGCAGCTGCAACAGCGCACATATGGGTGAGTCGGGAAGATGGTGGACCCTGGAGCGTCGTCATTTTAAAACTCCCGCATCCACGTTGGGGCCCACTGAGGCAAAGAGTTTCTCAAGCTGGGCCACGTGAAGATGGGTGGACGTCTGGCTGGGGCATTCTGGGAGTTGAAGTCCCCCCCCACCCCCCATCTTAAAGAGGCCCAGGTTGTGAAAACTCGACTAGATGATGTCCAAGGTCCCTTCCAAGTCTTCCTGTCTATCAGTCTAACTCCTACGAGTCCTCCCGGCTGCCATACAACCAGTTGGAGAGGATGCTGGGAGTTGTAGTTTAGAGGGAGACCGATGAGGATCTCGTTCCTGATCAAGAGGGATATATAGTATTGCCTTTCTTAAATAATAACAATAACATTATTATTATTATTAGTAGTAGTATTAGTAGTATTATTAGTAGTAATAATAGTAATAATAATAGTAATAATAATAGTAATAAATAGTAATAATAATAATAATAATAATACTGATAATACTAATAATATTAATATTACTACTACTACTACTACTACTACTACTACTAATAATAATAATAATAATAATAATAAAGTTGGGAGGGACCTTGGAGGTCATCTAGTCCAACCCCCTACTCAGGCGGGAAACCCTATACCATTTCAGACAAATGTCTGGTGCCTTCCCAAATTCTGGGACTACAGGACCCATTATTATTATTATTATTTTTTTATTATCATCACCCTAAGTCAGTGGGTCAAGATGATGTAGTAGATCACCGTTTACTGCCGGAGTAACCAGAGAGCGCTTTATTCTCTCTCAATTGTTCTCGCAAAATTTATGTACCAAGCTGTGTATTATCAACTCTGTGCGGCCTCTGGGAGTTTACAACTCTAATGGGACAATTTCTCTGCACACAGGTGGAAGGAATACCTGCCCAATATACCTTGGTGTGCCAACATCGACACAACGGCCACAATGGAACACAACATTACGTACTCCTTCCCTAAGGCAACGGCCTTTTTCGGACGTGGTACGACTGCGTAAGTGTTGGGGGCTGGAGGGGAGACCACTTAGAGATGCCAGGGGTGGTTGGAGAGAGGGAGAGAGCCTCCTGGAGAAGGCAAAAGCCCAGCACCTCAGGTTTTGTTTCCCATGTGGTCCCTAGGGATTGAACCCGAGAGAGAGAGAGAGAGAGAGAGAGAGAGAGAGAGAGAGAGAGAGAGAGAGAGAGAGAGAGAGAGAGAGAGAGAGAG
>NW_015399595.1:5444-6547 GCF_001527695.2 Protobothrops mucrosquamatus
CCTCAGCCAGCGTGAGGGAACTATGGTCCCTTCATGACTTGTGGACTTCAACTCCCAGAATTCCTCAGCCAGCGTGAGGGAACTATGACCCTTTGATGACTTGTGGACTTCAACTCCCAGAATTCCTCAGCCAGCGTGAGGGAACTATAGCCTCTTCATGACTGGTGGACTTCAACTCCCAGAATTCCGCAGCCAGCGTGAGGGAACTATGACCCTTTGATGACTGGTGGACTTCAACTCCCAGAATTCCTCAGCGAGGCATGGAGAAGAGGTCTTCTCCGAGGTCGACGTCCCGCTTTGTCCCTCCGCCGGTCCCAACCTCTTCCTCCCCGTCTCCCCCTCAGCTCAGCCAGCATCCTGGTCCTCAGAGTCCCATCTTCCTGCCCACCGACGAGGAGTGGCTGTGGACCTTAGCCAAGACCTGGGTGCGAAACGCCGAGTTCCACACCCACGAGGACATCGCCCACCTGCTGCGCGGCCACCTGATGTCCGAGATCTTCTCGGTGGCCACCCTGAGGACCCTCCCCATGTGCCACCCCCTGTACAAGGTGGGAGTCCCGAGGCGGGCTGGGGGGGGCTCAACCGAAGAGCAGGTCCCCCCAATGGTGGTTAGCTCAAGTAACCATGGTTTCCTTCTCCTTCCCTGCTCCAGCTTCTGATCCCCCACTTGCGTTATTCCATCCACATCAACGTGTTGGCGAGGACCTACCTCATCAGCCAAGGTGGCACCTTTGATAAGGTAAGACTGGGGAACATCTGGGCTCAGCATGATGGGCTTGGTGGGCTGCCCCAAAGAAGAGGGGGAAGGGGGTCCACCTCTTCTCCAAAGCCCCCCGAAGGCAGGACAGGAAACGACGGATGGAAACTCACCAAGGAGAGAAGCAACCTGGAACTAAGGAGAAAGTTCCTGACAGTTGGAACAATTAACCAGTGGAACTACCTGCCTCCAGAAGCGGTGAATGCTCCAACACTGGAAGTTTTAAAGAAGAGACTGGACAGCTATTTGTCCCGAATGGACTAGGGTCACCTGCTTAAGCAAGGGGGTGGACTAGAGGACCTCAAAAGATCCATTCCCAACTCTGCTTTCTTTTCACAGGCCATTG
>NW_015399596.1:0-2821 GCF_001527695.2 Protobothrops mucrosquamatus
TTCTGTGTGAGTGCATAAAACTACATTAAAGTATTTCCTGCTTGCTTTTTTCAAAAGTTAATTAGGATAGTCTGGTCTGCTGTCAGACCAGATTTTCTTCTAAATTCTTTTATCAGCCATGAATATTAGTTTGATTGTTTTTCATGCTGCATTAATTTTCACCTCTCCCCTTTCGGTGCTATTTTAACTTCCCTAAAAACGTTCACTCTTTCCATCTAGCAATTAGTACTGATGAAGGTCTGTAAATAAAAAGTACATACCCTATCAAGATATTTTTACACCAAAATAGATAATTTCAGCATTATCTTTATCATATCTTATATTAGGGAAACTTCTCTAAGAGCCCAAGAGAAAGCATGAGAACTCACAAAGTTGAAACTTGTAGAAATGTAGCAGGATTGGCACGCTAATTTTTCTTATACTAGGGGAAAAAAGCAACAATCTAAGAATACATGTTTAGGTCCCATGTCATCAACTGTACATAACTACAAATAATGGTGCAGGAGAATTTGCTGCTATGGGAAACAGATTGAAAAATTCCTTTCTACTATAATTCATTTTGGTGCTAGAATCATTACTGCCAGGTGAAGACCAAGTTCAGATTACTCACTGCCTACAATCATCTTGTATGACTAATTTTGGAATGAACCCTTTCCCAGCTTGCTTAGATTGCTTTGAAACAGCTAGCACAATGTTAATTATATTATGATAATTATAGCTGGTCAAAGAGATCACTTCATCACCATGTTTCAAAGCTTATTAATATCGTTCTGATCATATCCTGCCACCTCACCCCCACTTAACATTTGAATTTTAAGCTTAAAGAAGTTCAAGCACATAACGGCGTTTAATTTCTCTGTCCAGTTCACAGTGATTTGCATATGTCCTCAAGCCCTGTGGGTGATAGAAGGTTAACTGTGAAATACATTCCTCACAAAAAGAGAAATGAAAAGAGGAACAAAAATATCTTGCTGCCAGGTTAGTGTGTGCGTGTGTGTGTGTTTTCCTCTTTGGTACCATTTTCCTTAGCCATTTTCAAAATAATTTCACATATCAAAACAATTTCTCATCTCAAAGTCATTGGCATATCCTTTACAGCAGTGTTTTTCAACCCTGGCAACTTTCAAATGTGTGGACTTCAACTCCCAGAATTCCCCAGCTAGCATGGTTGGATAGGAGTCGGAATTCTGAAAGTTTCCAAGATTGAGAAACACTGCTTTGTAGAATGGTACTGTACAGCTTGTTCAGCTTTTATTCTGTGAAATCAGACCATTGACACAGATTGTACAGTAGATTTCTTGGTATAAATAGGAGAAAAGGGCCCACCTGATATCACAATTAAAGTGTAAGACTAGGATCAGGGACACCTTGGTTCATCTTAATCTACTTTGCAGGATTGTTTTAGAATAGACTGGGATTGTCTGTTGAGAGAGGCCTACGGAGCCTTCCCAGGATGGAACTGTACACAATTGTAAACAGTTTAATTTTTAATCTGTTTGAATTAAGAATGAAGGTAGACAACACACAAACTTTGGGTAGTCCTGCTCCAATTTCTGATTTTATTTATTTAATTAAGCCGAGTCTGGATCAACAACACTGAATGAATGAATGAAAGGGGAAGTCTAATCATAATCATCAGACCCTTTGTCTTATGGGTGAAATTGTTCTTTTCTAAAAACTTTCAAATCAGGCCATATGTACTTACAATTACCTAAGTAAGAATCATGCACTATAGCAGAACAATCCACAATTATGTGATCATCTTAAAAAGTAACATCTCCCTTGTTTGTAATTGTTTGCAGCTTCTTTGTCTTCTAGTTCTGCTTTTTCATGGTGAGGAGCAGATGAGACACTGATGAAATGAGATCCTTAGTTCCTAAACTTTGCAAATTTGCCTAGCCCAGCTTCTTGCCCAAGCTCTAATTCTACAGAACTTTATCCTTACTTATGATAAATCATAACACAATGATTATATTCACTGTATTGCAGTGCTGGAAAAGCAAAAGTAACTGATTTACCACCATCATCCTCTTTGGGAGAGGCAGCTGAAATCCATGTACAATTGATTCACTAACAGAAATGCAATTAATAGAATACAATAAGATGACCAACCGTCCTCCTCTAGGGAGGACAGTCCTCCTTTTGTAAGTTCTGTCCTCCCTTGAAAAATGTCCTCCTTTTCCATATTTGAAGACTAATCTGCAAGGCTTTTTTTTTCTCATAGAACGCTCAGAACGGCGTTCCAGCACCTTTTTTTGGTGATTTTTTTTCAACTTTTGCATGAGCTGTGCTACTCCGCTATTGGCTTTCGAAAGCCAATAGGAATTGCTGCTGAGTGCGGCAAAACACCCGGCTGGCAAACTTTGCACATGCAAGTTGTCTGTATTATTGCTGCAATAAGTAAAATGTTTCTTTTATTTACGATATTTTTTTCTTCAATTTATTTGTGTCCTCCTTTTCATTGTAAAAAAGTTGGTCACCTTAAATACAATGCCTTGGTAAGGCCACACTTGGAATACTGCATCCAGTTTTGGTCACCGCGATGTAAAAAAGATGTTGAGACCCTAGAAAGAGTACAGAGAAGAGCAACAAAGATGATTAGGGGACTGGAGGCTAAAGCATATATAAGGAACGGTTGCTGGAATTGGGTATGTCTAGTTTAATGAAGAGAAGGACGAGGGGGGACATGATAGCAGTGTTCCAATATCTCAGGGGCTGCCACAAAGAAGAGGGTGTCAAGCTATTTTCCAAGGCGCCTGAAGGCAGGACAAGAAGCAACGGGTGGAAACTAAGCAAGGAGAGAAGCAACCTAGAACTAAGG
>NW_015399596.1:3436-6547 GCF_001527695.2 Protobothrops mucrosquamatus
GAGGGGGGACATGATAGCAGTGTTCCAATATCTCAGGGGCTGCCACAAAGAAGAGGGTGTCAAGCTATTTTCCAAGGCGCCTGAAGGCAGGACAAGAAGCAACGGGTGGAAACTAAGCAAGGAGAGAAGCAACCTAGAACTAAGGAGAAACTTCCTGACAGTTAGAACAATTAACCAGTGGAACAACCTGCCTCCAGAAATGGTGAATGCTCCAACACTGGAGGTTTTTAAGAAGAGACTGGACAGCCATTTGTCCGAAATGGTATAGGGTTTCCTGCCTGAGCAGGGGGTTGGACTAGATGACCTCCAAGGTCCCTTCCAACTTTACTATTATTATTGTTGTTGTTGTTGTTATTATTATTATTATTATTATTATTATTATTATTATTATTCATTTCTTTTTGTAGTGCAATATACATAAATAATTAAAATTCCAAATGATTTGTTAAACTAGGTACGGTCATTAATTTTAATCAAGCCAACATGCCTAGAACAATTCTAGTGAATCTTTAATTGGTGTGAGTTCCCTGGGTTTATTATCTCCTTGATCAGTATTTGCTGGGAATTGCACATCACCTTTTTGACCAAAAAAATGACTGTGAAAGAAGACATTCTGTAAACATTTGAACTGCTGAAAGCAAATTGGGTGACCAACTTAATAATCAGTTGTCTTTTGGCCTAATGTTGACAGGGTTAAGAAATGTCATTTACTCCACAGTCTTAATTCAAGAAGGCAGAAAGGGTTTCAAGAGCTTGGGTTGAAAAGTACTAAAGTCACCACCAGCCAGACACAGTGATAATAAATCTGATGCTGAGCCTAAAGGCTTTGAAGTGATGAACATCCACTGCTTCCAGAGAGGAAAAATTGAAATCCCAAGTTCAGGAATCAAAAGCGTAGCATGGCAAGACCGTTTCATAAGTCACTATATTATGGTACTTAATTTAAATCTTTTAACTGTTTATAAATGTTTTCAAAGTGCTTTCCAGGAGGATAAAACACAGGATAAAAATTAACAAAACATTTAACAATCTCATTTCCAGCCAAATAAATCCCCTCTCAGGCTTGACCAGTTTAGTGAATGGTTGCTCATTCTTTCAGCTTCATATTCCACACAGGGATTTTATAAGAATAAAATGGGCCATTGGTTTAACTTTTATCCTTCTTCCAAGAATTTGCCACAGAATACGTAAGTGTTCCACACCATTTGATTGTCTTAACCTGGGCAGCCCTGAAAGGGGGAATAACAACATATAGATCCTGATAGCGAACAAGTTGCATAAGTTGCACTCAGTGCAACTTACAGACTTGCGTCAGTTGTCACAACATGATTGACACAAATCACATAATTGTGATATTTGCCTGATGACATCACAATGGCCTGTCATTCTGATACCATGGCTTGTTTCAGATACCTATGCTTTTGTTCTGATAGTTTGGCCATGCATCAGTATAATGCGTGATAAGGAGAGTTTGTGGCTTATCATATCTATAAAGCCAAACATTAGTTATAAACCCTAATCTCAGGCTTATTGTAATGTATGAAATAGTCAACTTTTGTTTATTCAACAATCCATGATTCAACAATCCATGGCACAGAAAAAATCAGATGAACATTATCACTGTCACTGTTGTAACATTAGTTAGCAGGCTTTGTGGCATAGTGGAAATATCAATCTAAGATTCCCCTAACTTCTGGCATATTAACCATTTATATCTATATTGTAACCCCATGTGACTCCTTCAATGAAGATGTCCTTGAGATGACTCCCCCGGATGCTTCTCCAGATACCTCTACAGATGTCAGCTTAAAGGAGGATGAACCAGTTCCAGCCACTGAGTTGGTCAAAGGCTCCAGCAGCCATCTGAGAGGGAGTTGGTTGAAGCACAACTGCAGCAGGGCAACCCTGAGGCTTCAGGTGGGGAAAGCATGTAGCTGCAGCCGGTCAGCGACAAGGAAAAAGAATTGCCGTCTGCACCTGATCCAAGAACATGTAGGGCAGAGAAAAGGCAGGAGCAGTGAAGGTCAGCCTGATTACTCATGAGGAGGCAGCCTCATCCTTCTTGATGGGCTACACCAGAAGCTGGCTATTTAGCACAACAGACAGATGGAGGTGATGCTGGGAACAACATGTTCATTTCCTAGCTGTGTATTTCCTAGTCGTTGAGATTCCTGCCTTGCTTTAGATTGACACTCTGTCTTAACTTGGATCATGCCTTGTGAATTCTGGACTTTTCTTGCCTTGTGAACCTTCTTGTATCATGGATTTAAGTTTGCCTGGTTGGTTTATCTTGTTTGGGAAATGGTCCAGAATGTATAATTAAGATGTTTGGATGTTTCCTTTTTCTGAATTTTGTTTGCACAAATACATGTGTGTGTTTTGCTTTTGCAGCAGTATGCATGCTTTATTTACTGTACAATAAACAATGATACAAAATACCAGGAAATCAGTCACTATCACAACATTGTCACTGGTCATCACATGAACAAGAGGAATAAATTATCCATCCTGGTTTAAGTTAAATGGGCATCTAATTCATCAGTACATCTATTATGGATTGAAATCTTTTACTCTGAAACCAGCTATATTTGTAAAAAAATATATGAATTGCAGTAGTTGTTATGAATTGTAATTCACAATACAGTTACTCTTTAAATAAGGACATACATTTAGTTTTGTCAGATACAAAATGCACAGTAAGATTTATTTCTCCTTAAAGAAGTACTTCCTGTTCAGATCATTTTTTGTTATTGGAATCCTTATTAGAGACAAAAATGTTCCCGTAAGAAAGGCATTCATTTTATTTTAATTTGCTCTAGCTTTAGTAAACGCTAGGTTTGTATCACAAAGCAGTTGTTTTATGTATGCCAAAAATCAGAAGTCTTGTAGCAGCTTTTCCAACTAGCAAATTTTATTAAAAGGCCTAACTTTCATGAGCTGCAGGTTATATGTGAGGCAGACAGATTCGATTAACAACTGTAATGTATTAAAATCTCATTATGTTTGTTGAGACATACTGAGATAGTCTGAAACATTTTGATGAACACAAGTTCAGCCGTCTCTCATTTAATCATGCTGTTAAAGTCTCATTTTTCCAAAATGGTCACTTTG
>NW_015399597.1:0-1495 GCF_001527695.2 Protobothrops mucrosquamatus
GCCTACTTCACATATCTGGCTTGGTGGGCTCTGGGGGAGGGGATGCCATGAGCAGCGTGAGAGTCAGCGCAATGCCGCCTAGCCCCCAGCCTGCCCGGTTTCAGCAGGCAGCGGGGCGCTCTCCTCACAGCGCCGAGAGGTTGAGCCGGGCGGCGCTAAGCTCGCCAGCTTTGCCCCTTGCTACCTGCTGAAACTGGGCAGGCTGGGGGTTGGGCAGCACCGCGCTTCTTTTTGGATTTGGGTCACCTGGTTCAGCTCGGCGCTGTGAGAAGAGCGCCCGCTGCATGTTCAAACCGGGTAGGCGTGGAGCTGGGCGGCCTCATGTTTCTTTTTGGATTTGCGCCACCCAGCTCAGCCTCTCGGCGCTGTGAGAGCGCCCCGCTGCCTACTGAAACCCCTCCCCCAGAGCCCATCAAGCCGGATGTGTGAAGTAGGCGAGGGCCATTTGCTGGCCACTTCCAGGCGATGGTGCATTTCTTCATTCCTCACAAAGGGTGACACCTCCCCAGCATGCACCCAGGGGGCAGGGCTGACACGGCAGGGGCTGGTTCCTTGTTTCCAAATGGCCTTGTGGAGCTAAGACTGAATGCGTTTCACCATAGTTGGCCACCACAAAATTGTACATTGGCTCCCGGCCAGCTTGGGCCAGGGCCAAGGCAACGGGGGCCGTTCCCTCACTGTTTCTAGGATGGCTTCGCGGACCACATGAAACCACTTCACGGGCCGCATCCGGCCCCCGGGCCTTGTGTTTGACATGTCTGCTCTAGAGTCTAGACGGGCTAGAGATAAAGGGAAAAAGTGAATTACATGTTTCAGCAGCTTAAGCCAAGGAGGCCGATTTCACATGTCCTTAAGCAGACGAATGTGGGGTTGTCTGAAATGGACAATAGAGGCCATGTGAGTCCCAGCACAGGCTACTTTTGACTTCAGGGACACATTGACTTTGGGGCACATGGCTTGGAAACATGTATGGAACATGCGGCTTCGACAAGGCTGCAAAGGCCTCTGGTGTGGGGATTAACGCCTCATTTCTCAGTGGCCGCGGTGACACTGGGCTAAAGTCCAGGCCTGGGGTCAGTGGCCACTGGTTGAAAGGGCTGAAGGCCCCAGGCCTCCATTTAAGGGCCAGCCCCAGGATTCCTGTCAATCAGGGATGCTTTTCATGGCCTGGATGGGGCAACTCAGGCTTCCATCCCACTTCAGCCCCCCCAACTCATGGGGGAGGGCCTGTGCCTGGTCTCTAGGACCAGCCCACCCCCAGACACCCCCACATCCCTTTCCTGTGCCTTCCTCCACTTAAAAACCCTCAAGATGATTTAATGACTGTAAGCAAGAGTGTGGGATTGCGCTTGGTGAGTGAAGTGGCCGTGTGACCCTCACATAACTCCTACTTCCCTGGACACAGCGAGATTCCTGTCCAGATTTTGGTCATAAGTTGAGGACTACCTAAAGTTTCAGAGATTCTTTTTCACCTCGTCATAGGACGAGAACCAAG
>NW_015399597.1:4790-6547 GCF_001527695.2 Protobothrops mucrosquamatus
CGGGATTGGCCTAGGGAATTTTAGTGGGGTTTTTAAGGGAAATTTTAATTATTAGGCCTTTACAAATATTTTCTTTTAATCTGGTTTTAAATTGATATTTATTGTAAATACTGGTTTTATAAGGCTGTCAGCCGCCCTGAGTCCGGTAAGGAGAAGGGCGGGATACAAATCAAATTAAATAAATAAATAAATAAATAAATAAATAAAATATAATTGGTTACATACTTGTTGCAGGGCAGAAAACTAAGTAAGTTAACATGCAGTTGTGTCTTAGCATATAATTGGTTAATGCTTTCCATAGGATGTGGTTTTCTCTCATGTCCGGAGTTATCCGGACAGGCTCTGTGGTTTGTGTTTCCAAGCAGTTTGCAACAGCAGGTGTGAATACATTTCTATAGAGCTTTTCCTGTTACAAGATGTTCAGATACAGCAAGGCAGGGAAACATGTGGTTTGGAACAGGATATACAAAATTACATATGCAATGCAGCTACATTTTCTTACTTGCTTTTTGTACATGGTCAGATTCTTAGCTAATGCATAGCAAAATTACCTGACCATTGCAATAATCATTCCCAACAATGTGGTTGCCCTACTTATTGTCCTAGGCCTCTAATACGCAAGCTGGCCACTGGCCTAGTCTTACTATAGAAGCCTGAACTATAAAAATCCCAACAGTAAACAGAGCCTCAAAGTTCTTTGAAAAGCTGCTTCTTTCGGAACCATGACATACGAAACCAGCATGGTAATTTTTTGTCCCAGTTTCTTGTGCTTTTTGTACACCAAAGCGTCCGCACAGGAGAGGTTCCACAAATGCTTCAGCAGAAACCAAAATTTTATTTCTGATTTTTTTACTTTTCATTTTGGATATTAAGATTTTGGGGCCCTGAAGAGAAGAAGGAAACTCAGTTTAGACTCCTCAAATAATATGAGGTGATGGAAATGGCCTTGTGATTCTGTTGCACCTAAAATGACAGGAAGATCCCATTTTCCTCTTGAATGTGTATTTACCTCCCAGCCAGCCCAGAGCCCAAGGACCTCCTGGTGGTCTCCCATCCAGCACTGCTGAGCTTTCCTAGAGTGGCCAAGGCTGGCCAGGTGTGGCCCCTTAGCTGAGACAAGCACAGTGAAAGGGAGGGTCTCTCTCTGGGTCTGGCAAGATGGGGTTAAGGCAAGTCAGGAGCCCAGTTAAAACTCAGGAGCTTCTCAGGGAAAAACTGCAAAGAGGGAAAGGGTTTGTGCTAAGTGACCGAGAGTCTTTTTGGAGTTGGGCAGGATTAACAAATTCAGGAAATAAATAGAAATACGGAATAAATATCCTACAGCACAGCAGGCAGAAGCCTGGGGAAAAGAAGGGCATTTGCTGATAATTCAGTATTTATTTATTTATTTATTTATTTATTTATTACATTTATATCCCGCCCTTCTCCTTGCGGACTCAGGGCGGCTGACAGTTGGATAAAATACTAACATATTATACATATTATACCTAATTAAAATTTGGTTAAAAAGAAATATTTAAATATGTCAAATTAAAAGTAATTAAAACCCCTTTAAAATCCCTTAGGCCAGTCCCGCTAGCTGGAACAACCACGTCTGGAGGGCGCGGCGGAAGGAAGGGAGATCAGGGATCACCCTGATCTCTGGGGGCAGTTCGTTCCAGAGGGTGGGAGCTCCCACAGAGAAGGCCCTCCCCCTTGGGGTCGCCAGCCGGCACTGTCTGGCTGACGGCACCCTGAGGAGACCCACTCTGTGAGAG
>NW_015399598.1:0-2967 GCF_001527695.2 Protobothrops mucrosquamatus
TGGTTGGCGGGATAAAAATCTAATAAATAAAATGGAACATAAATAAAGATGTGTCTGTGGTTTAAAAGACCCCCCTTTAAAAATTCAAAAGAGGGTCCGCAAGTAGAGAGCTCTGGCTGAGGAGGGGGGTGTCGAGGGTCCCTTCTTGGGGGGGTGTTCCCTCTTTAATTCCTCTCTGGCATTTCACAGGCTACACGTCCAAGTCCAAACCCAACAGCACCGGGGCTTACACCAAGGACTCTCCCGGCTCGGAAGGGTGAGTACCTGAGGCTGCCCCCTTCAGGTGGGTGTCTTGAACCCCGGACCGGGGAATCCGGCTGGTGGGGGGGGTGTCGAGGGACCTCTTTTCTCCTTTTCTGCCCTGTTGAATTGCAGCCCAGGGGAGTCAAGAACACGGGTAGTCCTCAACTTACGACCGCAGTGGACCCCCAAATTCCTGTGGCTCAGCGGGACAGTTCTTAAGCGAGTTTTGCCCCCATTTTACGACCGTCCTTGCTGCGGTCGTTAAGCGAATCACCAACACTTTTGAGTCAGTAACGCGGTCGTGAAGCGAATCTGGGCTTGCGCTTCGACTCGTGTGACACACACACACACACACACACACACCTGGGCACACTGCAAACCGTCATAAATACGAGTCAGTTGCCAGGCACCCGAATTTTGATCGTGTGACACTGGGGGTGCCGCAACGGTCGTTCGGTGTGAAAAAAAAAACAACGGTCACAACTCACTTTTTCCAGTCCCGTTGCGACTTTCAAACCGCCGCCGAACAAAACGGTCATAAGCCGAGGACTAGCCGTAAAGCAGGCCTGCGGGCGAGTGCCCTCGAGAAGGCGCCGGGGGAGAGCCGGGGCAGACGAAGACGGAGGGAGGGCTGGATTCCACACCGCTTCTTCCAGGGGAGGGGTGGTGGCGGCCGATGGAACTCTCTGCCACTGGAGGGGATCGTGATGCCTCTAAAGTGGGTTCAGACCCCTTCTGGGAAGAGAAGAGAGCCAGGCCGGGGACAGGCCAGGTGAAAACGTCTGCCGAACCTCTGGAAGCATCTGGGCTCCCGTCTTCCTCGGAATGGAGAGTCTCGAACTCAGTTTCTGAGGATGGGGTGGGGTGGGGGGCTGACGGGGGGGTCTTCTCTGCATGCAATGGGGAGGTCCATGATTCGTGGGGCGTCACGCTCTGTGTAACGGCTCTCCACTTGCAGGGGGTCCAAGGCACAGCCGGGCTACCTGGTGCCGCTGCAAACCGACGCCAACCTGCGCCTGCACCTGGCTGAGCGGGAACAGGCCCTGCTGGCATCCCAGGAGACCATCCAGGTGAGGGCAAGAGGCGTCTCACCTGGCACCCACGGATGTCACGGGGGGGGGGAAAGTCTTGCTCAGCCACTTCTTCTGCTCCTTCTCGGTATCCCCTCCCCGCCCACCATTTCCAAGGGCCGAGTCTTCCCAGAAGCCCCTGCAGGGCAAAGAGACGGTCGAGAGAGGGAAGGGACGGTGGAGAGAGGCCGCTGGGTCTGCAACCTTGACCACTTTTAAGACTTGTGGACTTCAGCTCCCAGAATTCCTCAGCCAGCTATGCCTTCCTTTGGATGGGTTCTCCTCCTTGTGGCCGGCTTATTCTCTTGCAAATCCCTTTCTCTGCAACCTCTCCACTCCAGAGGATAGAATAAGAAGAAACAGGCCTGGCTGCTTGGGGGAATTCCGGGAGCTGAAATCCACAAGTCTTAAAAGCGGTCAAGGTCGCAGACCCCTGGCCTAGCCGTTAGGGCACCAGGCTTGCCCAGCGGGAAAGGCGGAGTCCTAGCCCTAGTCAGGGGATCCGAATTCAGCCGCTTGGCGACCCTCGCCTATTTACGACGGTCGCAGCATCCCGGGCTCGCCCGATCCCCTTTTTGCGACCTTCTCACCATTCAAGTCGAGGGGAGGGTCCCCGCGAAGCCAGATTCGCTGAACAACCCCGTTTGATTCATTTAACAACGGCGGGGGTTGGCTTAAACAGCCCGGGCCGGGAAAGGATGTAACCTGGGGCCAGACTCATTTTTAGCGACCCTCTCGCTTAGCGCTGCCCGTAAGCCCGAGGACCGCCCCGTATTAGCCAAATCCTCCCTTACTTTCTCCCTGGAGGAAGAGCCGTGCGTCAAGAGTTTCTGGGAGTCTTAGGAAGCAGCCTTGCACCTGGGAGCAAGGAAGGGTCCCTGGGGGTCTCGGGGGGGGTTTTCTTGGTTCCTCCCGCTGCTGCTTCTGAGGAAGACGGCCTCCCCCCTTAGATTCTGCAGATGAAAATCCGCAGGCTGGAACACCTGCTCCACCTGAAGAACGTCCGGATCGACGACCTGAGCCGGCGCCTGCAGCAGGCGGAGCCCAAGCGGAAGTGAAGACCCCTGCCTCCCAGCTGTGGTTCTCCAAGCGGAAGTGAAACCAACACACACACACACATGCACACACCGTCCCAGCTGTGGTTCTCCCTGCAGAGGCTCCCTCCGTCCTTTGAGCGCCCACCGCTTCGCTTTGCAGCCCTCCAGCGCGGCTGAGATGTTGGAAGCAGACGGTCTTCCGGCTTGGGAAGGGCAAAGTTTGGTCCAGCCGGCGGCCCCAAAACCCGAGTCCGGAGGAGACCCTTCCCAGAGGAAAAGAAGGCCGGGGTGACGTGGAGACATTCGGCCGCTTTCTCCGGAGGAGCCCAGGAGAAGCCGGGCCCCTCCAGTTCCCCCCCGCCCCGTCTCCGGGCACCATCCTATCTGTCTCCTGGAGTTGCGGGAGACCCCAGGAAAAGTTCTCCTGCTTGGATCTGTAGCCAGCCAGGTAAGGAGGCCGCGATAACAGTGGATACGGACTTTCTGGCCTCGAAAAAGAGTACCGGGAACAGAAGAATCCTTTAGCCAGGATTGCCCCAGATTTGGCTCTGTTGGGAGGCCAGAAGTTGGCTTGGAGCCTCCTCCTCCTCCTCCTCCTCCTCCTCCTCCTCCTCCTC
>NW_015399598.1:3772-6547 GCF_001527695.2 Protobothrops mucrosquamatus
TCTTCTTCTTCTTCTTCTTCTTCTTCTTCTTCTTCTTCTTCTTCTTCTTCTTCTTCTTCTTCTTCTTCTTCTTCTTCTTCTTCTTCTTCTTCTTCTTCTTCTCCTCCTCCTCCTCTTCTTCTCCTCCTCCTCCTCCTCCTCCTCTTCTTCTGAAGTTTAGGCTCTTCTTCTCCTCCTCCTCCTCCTCCTCTTCTTCTGAAGTTTAGGCTCTTTCCAAGCCACCATAGCTGCTGTTCTCCTTGCTGATGACTCCAGAAGAGAGAAGAACCCACCAGGATGGCTGCGGATGGACTTGTGGACAGCCAGGAGGACAACCGGGTTGGTCCTACCCAAGATGAAGTCTTGAGCTCCATGTAAGGGAGGAAAACCCTGGTTGAGTGTGTGTGTGTGTCTGTGGAGGAGAGGTATTCTGTTCTCCCTAGGAAATGCACCACCCAGCTAATAGAAGGACTTCAAGAATGTCCTTCTCCAGTGGGTTGAGGTCCCCCTACCGTTCCAGGTTGCTTCTGGCCAGGAGGCTATTTCTGGACCCTCTCTTCTCCCTTCCCCACCTTCAGACACTCGAGTGGGTCCCATGGCTACCTCCCCTTCCCCAGCCCCAGTTGGGGGACGCCTGCTGGAGGCATCTACTGGGCGTCCCTCCTGAGGTCCTCTAACATGAAGGTGGCCTTCAAAGCCTTGGCGTAACCTCAGCTTCCTTTCTTGACTCTTTGACCTTATGTGCACAAATCCCTAGCACAAATCCAACCGGAGCAGACCCCTCCCCACCCCCCACCTCACCCCCACCCCGTTCTGGCTTCCTGCAGACAAGGGGGTGTGTGTGTGTCTTTGTGAAGACACGGATTGAGGTGCGTCCAGATGAATCAAGGCATGTCCCAGAGAAGATGCTGTTTCCCCCGCCCCCCCAACACCCCTCTGTAGAGGTGGGTGGGACTGCATGTCTGAGCCTAAGCGTGCTTTTTTTCCCCACACACCCAATTCACACAATGTGAATTTGGGAAATGGGAGGAGAAGATTGGGAGAAGAACCGAGATGGCTGAGATCAAAGCAAGGCTGGGCCCTCAACCCTTCAAAGTGACCAATGGGGCCTGGGTCAAAGGCTTGCAGCCTCCTCCCTCCGTACAATTCAAAGAGACTATTAATGGTCCAGATGTTGGACCCAGCTTCTGCCCACCACTGCACACACACACACACACACACACACACACCATCCTCCTCTAGGTTTAAAGGCGAAGATGGAAGTGACGACTTCGTCCCTTGGAGATGCATGGAAATGGGAGGGAAGTTAAAGAAAAGGTGAGTCAACTCTTCAGAGGTCACCTCCTAGCAATAGTCAACAAGTGTTTGATCCAGCCTCCATTGGTCATTTTGAAGGGTTGAGGGTGAAGTTCTCGGAAGGGCCTTGCTTCGATTGTGGCCATCTCAGTTCTTCTGGCAACGTTCTCCCCCCCCCCTGTTTCCCAAAGCCCCCCACTCCGAGGAGGTCATCAATCCAATTTAGAAGCACATCCGGCAGAAAGGAACCTTCACACCTCCTCCTGTCGCCCTCCACACCTTGGAAGTGAGGCGGGTGGGACAACTTCCCAGGGGTTCTGCTGAGGTGCCAGCATGACGTGTGAACGGTCTCACAACCGTTGTTGATGCTGGTGCTGCTGCACAGGAAGAGAGGGTGTGTGTGTGTGGTGGGGGGGGGGGAGTGAGCAGGAAATCCTTGGAAGGGAGGACATAATAGTCCACTATGTCAACCTCCCTCCCCATCCCAAATCTTACTGGGAGAAGTGGGGGCGTCCTACGGGGAGGGGAGCTGAGCGTTAAGACGCTTTGGGGCCCGCGCAAAGATGGAAGGAGAAAAGGAGAAGGGGGTCCACATTTGTTGGACCTCCGAACCCTTCCTCAAAGCGGGATTAGCTAAGATCCAACAGGCTGCCCTGCTGGTCTCTTGTAGGACCTGTGTGGGCGGCTGTTTTTAAATTGTCCCATGGGACAATTTTCCTTCGGGGACGTTGCATTCCACCCCACCCCTCCTCTAGTGCCTACTATGCACATTGGGCTTGCAACAGGATCCCCCGTGGATCCCCGCGGCTTAATACGGTGTGGCCCCTGCCCGTCACCCCCACGTGGCCCTGCAGATAGCACCCCCAGGTGCCTTCAACTCAGTTCAGGAGGAGCTCTCGGTCCAATGTAGGCTTCAGAGGTTGCATGTCTGAGCCTAAGCGTGCTTTTTTTTCCCCCACACACCCAATTCACACAATGTGAATTTGGGAACTGGGAGGAGAAGATTGGGAGAAGAACCGAGATGGCCGAGATCAAAGCAAGGCTGGGCCCTCAACCCTTCAAAGTGACCAATGGGGCCTGGGTCAAAGGCTTGCAGCCTCCTCCCTCCATACAGTGCTCAAGAGACTATTAATGGTCCAGATGTTGGACCCACCTTGTGCTCACCACTACACACGCACACACACACACACACACACACCATCCTCCTCTAGGTTTAAAGGTGAAGATGGAAGTGACGACTTCGTCCCTTGGAGATGCATGAAACGGGAGGGAAGGGAAGGTAAAGAAAAGGTGAGTCAACTCTTCAGAGGTCACCTCCTAGCAATAGTCAACAAGTGTTTGACCCGGCCTCCATTGGTCATTTTGAAGGGTTGAGGATGATGTTTTTGGAAGGGCCTTGCTTCGATTGTGGCCATCTCTGGATTTGGGTTTCCCCATTTGGCCGTCATAATAAGGGCGCAGCCAAGTTTGGGGTGACCTCTGGGGTCCCTGCCTCCCTTC
>NW_015399599.1:0-1776 GCF_001527695.2 Protobothrops mucrosquamatus
TTATTATTATTATTATTATTATTATTATTATTATTATTATTATTATTATTATTATTATTATTATTATTATTATTATTATTATTATTATTATTATTATTATTATTATTATTATTATTCCTGAGTTTTGAATTGGATGGCTTGCAAGTCACTTATCTGATCAGCACCTAAGCATCTGTATTGGGATATCTGCCTAGGAAGCAATAGCTAAAATGCACAATTCACGACGGTTGCGTGGCTGTGTTGATTGACAGATCAGTGAAACCTGTTTCAAATTTTTCTTTCATTATGCAGAAATATCCGTGCGTTTGAGTCATAGAGTCTTGTGCTTATCAGTCTTAGGATGTCTTGAATTTCTTGTGTGTGTGTGTGTGTGTGTGTGTGTGTGTGTGTGTGTGTGTGTGTGTACAATGGAAAGAGGCATATAAAATCTCCCGAAGATGTCCGATAGAAATTCATTTTGGTTTTGATCGAGAGATGAATGAAACTCTTTTGCAAATTTTTTCTTTAATTTTGCAGAAATATCTATGATTGGGTTATAGACACGGGTGGCTGTCTCTGCTCTTAGATATCTTGAATTTATTTATTTATTTGTTTATTTATTTATTGGTGTGCAGAAGAAAGAGGCATATAAAATGTCCTGAAGATGATGTCCGATAGAAACTCATTTTGGTTGATTGATAGATGAGTGAAACTTGTTGCAAACTTTTCTATAATTATGCAGAAATATCTATGATTGGGTGATATTTGTGGCTGTCTCTACTCTTAGATATCTTGAATTTATCTATCTATCTATCTATCTATCTATCTATCTATCTATCTATCTATCTATCTATCAATCGGTATGCAGAGGAAAGAGGCATATGAAACGTCCCGCAGACGTCCAATAGAAACCCATTTTGTTTTTCAGCTGCTCCAGTGAAACTGGCCAATGCCAGTGCAGGCCGCATCTGATTGGCCGCCAGTGCCAAGAAGTGGAACCCGGATATTTTTTCATATCTTTAGATCATTATGTCTATGAAGCAGAGGACGCCAGCTTTGGCCCTGTGAGTCTCAACGTTAGCTAAGCGATCAAAAACACATAACTTCTACGAGTCCTTTTAGCCCGCTCCTCAAAACGTATATGCACAAACACACACACACGCTTATATGTACATGGATGTGTGCCTTTCATCAGTCAGGAAATATTTGGTTTCTTCTATCTTTTGTTTCTGATTAGAATAGTGTGATTTAGTAGCACTTTTGATGTTTTGGTCCGCTTTACAGTAAAGGTATAGGTACAATATTGTTTCATTTCAAATCTGATCAGAAATAGTTTGTCTCCCTCCCCCTATTTTTTACAACTTGTAGTCCCTGATTCAGGATAGAGTCGGAGCAACTGGGTGTAGCCTAGTGTTTACTGACTGGATGCCCTTCCTGACACCTACATGGAGTTCACAGCAGACGTTTCCTCTGTCCACCCCGGGAGAGAAACATTTTGAATTTGAATTTGAATTTTTGAATTTTATTATATTTATACCCCGCCCTTCTCCCGGAGGACTCAGGGCGGCTTACAGCCAGTTTAAAAACAACTAATACAGTACAATACAAAATTTAAGAAAATGATTAAAAATAAATATTTAAATAGGCCGCTTCTACTAAAATTTAGTTAAAACCAATTTAAAATACCCCTAGGCCAGTCCTGCCCGCTGAAACAACCAAGTCTTGAGGGCGCGGCGGAAGGAGGGGAGATCCGGAATCACCCGGATCTCTGGGGGCAGCTCGTTCCAGAGGGTGGGT
>NW_015399599.1:3483-6546 GCF_001527695.2 Protobothrops mucrosquamatus
TTTTATTTTATTTTATATTTTATATTTTATTTTATTATTTTATTTTATTTTATTATTTTATTTTATTATTTTATTTTATATTTTATTTTATTTTATTTTATTTATTTTATTTTTATTTTTTTTTATTTTTTATTTTAATCCCCCCCTTTTCCATAACCACAACAGTTCAAGCTGACAAATCCCCAAATTAAATGTTCATTTCCTTCTTTTTCTAGCCCAACGTCCAACAAATAAAGTAGAGAGGAAGTTAGACCAAAAAAAAATCTCTCCTTTTTAATCAGAGAAGTCAGTTCCACCCTCTCAGCCAATTCCACTCCCTTTACCACCCAATCGTCCATTGAAGCAACTTGTGAGTCCTTCCTTCTCTGGATGTACACAACTCTGGCTGCTAATAATTTGCTTCTCTTTTGTAGGGCGTGAGTTTGGTTGAGCGCCTCTATTCTCAAGATCGCGTACCTTCCTGGACTGGAATAGGGTTTGTGAGAGTGCCCGAAGGAGCCTATCTGGAATTCTACATTGACAATATCCCGTTTTCCATGGAATACGATGTTCTGATTCGATATGAGCCTCAGGTAAATGGCTGCTGAGGGAATCGCATGGCCTCGGAATGAGGAAGGCCGATGTTTTGGAAGACGTTTAAAACCTGCCGAGTTAAAACATTTGTGCACTTGGTGGTCTGACTGTTTATTTTTTATTGACTTCTTTGTTTAATTATTAATTAATTAATTAAATTATTATCCCACCTTTGTTATTTTTATGAACAACTCAAGGGGGCAAACATATCCCACACACCTTCCTCCTCCTATTTTTCCCCACAATAACAACCGTGTGAGGTTTGTTGGGTTGAGAGAGAGGAGCTTGCCCAAGATCAACCAGCCAGCTTTTGTATCTAAGGCAGGACTAGAACTCAGAGTCTCCTGGTGATTGGCCCAAGGTCACCCAGCTGGCTTTCATGGCTAAGGCGGGACTAGAACTCACAGTCTCCTGTTTTCTTGTGCCTTCACCACTAGATCAAACTGGCTTTTGTAGGACTGGCAATTTGATGATGTGTGTCTGCCTTCAATTCCTCTCGCTCCAAAGCAAGGTTGCATTGAAATTCTGTATTGTTCACGTACTCCTAATTCCTGCATGAGACAACACTGATGGATATCCAGGCCGTGTATTTTGAGTTTTGAAATGAACAGGGATCATTTTTTTCCTAGTTACCAGATCAGTGGGAGAAAGCTACCATCAGCGTGTATCGCCCGGGCCAAATTCCTCCTAGTAGTAGATGTGGCAATACCGTTCCTGACGATGACAATCAAGAGGTATCCTTATCTCCCGGTTCCAGGTGAGTCTCAAACGAGAAGTACAGATAAGTCCTCAATTTACAAACCCAACTGAGGTCAGAATTTCTGTTGTTCAGCTAAGCGGTGGCTATGGATGTCGCTCCCCATTTTATAATCTTTTTTTTGCCAAGTGAAGCGAATTAACAGCAGTTGTTAAATGAATCAAGCAGTTGTTAAGGGAATCCTCTTCTCCCCGTTGATTTTGCTGGTTGGAAAATAGCTGGGAACGGCTGCAACGGGTGATCATGTGACTCCAGGATTTGGCAACTTTTATAAATACATGCTGGTGCCAAATGCCCAAATTGTGATCATGGAGATGTCGCTTGTGTGAGGACCAGTTGTAAGTCCCTTTTTCCAGTGCCGTTGTAACTTAGCAATAGCACTTAGACTATATATACCGCTTCACAGTGCTGTACAGCCCTCTCCAAGCGGTTTACAGACTCAGCCTATCGCCCCCAACCATCTGGGCCCTCATTTTAGCGACCTCGGAAGGACGGAAGGCTGAGTCCACCTTGAGCAGACAGGATCGAACTGCTGGCGGTGGACAGAGTTAGCCTGCAATACTGCATTCTCACCGTTGCGCCACCGCGGCTCCTGAACGTTGAACAGCCTGTAAACAAAGGATTGTAAATCGAGGTATAAAACAAAGGAACAGTAAAGAGAAAAAAGTCAGTGTCATCTAACACAGAGATCTCCAGCCTTTTGGGCACCAGGGACCAGTTCCACGGAGAGAGGTTTTTCCGTGGACCGAAGGGTGCGTGGTTTTGTGTGCTGCCTGCATCCCGCGGATGGGGCTTTGCTTGTTTGTGCGGACCGGTTGCTGGCATGCTGCGGACCGGTACCAGTCCACGGACCGGGGGTTGGAGACCCCTGATCTAACCAACAGTCTCAAAGAAAACCCAGTGCTTTTTAATGTATGACTTGGGATATGCCACATTATTTTTCCTTCATGGATGTCCTGTTGCTAACACAGGTATGCCGTCCTTCCACGCCCCGTATGCTTTGAAAAAGGCCTGAATTACACGGTTCGGTTGGAGCTCCCACAGTACTCCTTAAACTCTGAGGTGGAAAATCCATACACGCTCATCGATTCAGTAAGTGGACGCTAAGATCAGCCCTTTAGGTGTAACGTAGCCACCGAGGAATGCGCCGCTGAAAGAATTCCTCCGAGCCTACATTTTAGCACAAATGTCTATGGAGATTCTCAGTCTGAGGAATTCTGGGAGTGGGTCACCAAACTTGGCTCTTTTATGACTCGTGGACTTCAACTCCCAGAATTCCTGAGCCAGCATGGCTCAGCTTAAACCTCTCCCTTTCCCCTCAGCGTGGTGGCTCAGGAACTCTGGGAGTTGAAGTCCACGAGTCATAAAAGAGCCAAGGTTGCCTACCCCTGGGCTAGTTCATTGCCAACGTGAGGCAGACTAAGCCTTCATGAACAGAAGGGAATATTCGCAGCTCAGGGTTGAACTGGGGGGTCCTTGGTGCTCTCTGAACTTGGTGGTTTTCTTGCAGATGTTTCATGACCGAACTAGGTAACATCATCAGTGCTACAAGGGAGGGATATTTGCAGAGTGGAGAAGGAGAACGGGAGGAGGAGGGGAGGGGGAGGAGGAGGAGGAGGAGGAGGAGGAGGAAGACTGTGAAGGTCCTTGGTGCTCTCTGAGCTTGGTTGTTTCCTTGCAGACATTTCATTACCAAACTAGGTAACATCATCAGTGCTAGAAGGGAGGGATAT
>NW_015399600.1:0-1974 GCF_001527695.2 Protobothrops mucrosquamatus
TTTCTTTCTTTCTTTCTTTCTTTCTTTCTTTCTTTCTTTCTTTCTTCCCTTCTTTCCTTCCTTCCTTCCTTCCTTCCTTCCTTCCTTCCTTCCTTCCTTCCTTCCTTCCTTCCTCTTTCTTTCTTTCTTTCTTTCTTTCTTTCTTTCTTTCTTTCTTTCTTTCTTTCCTTCCTTCCTTCCTTCCTTCCTTCCTTCCTTCCTTCCTTCCTTCCTTCCTTCCTTCCTTCCCATTTGTCTACATTAATGCAATTAGCTCATGTATCATCAACTCATTGCTACAATCTGTTCAGAAAACACCAAAGCATGTTAAAAAAATATATGAAAAGGCTGCTCCAAATGAAGCCTGAAACACAAGGGAGTAGATTTCAGTGCTGCCCACTGAAAATAAAATTAAAAGACATGCCTGGGGGTTGGGAAAATCAAACCAACGATAAAATTAAGACTCTATCTATGCAGTGAAAGAAGACAGATTATTGTGGAATTTCCCAGCTGCATAACAAAGTTTGGGAGAACAGCAATGAATTATATGACAGAACAGATTGTTATTATCCTGAAAATGCATGTAAACATACTCACATTTAACAGACATATTTGATCATGATTATATAAGAAAATGCATTAATTCCTACATGACACTTTCTCCTTCCTTCCCTCCTGCTCCTGACCCTTCCCCTGCTCTCCAACACAAATCCAGACATGTGAGTAGGACATTCCCCCCCCCCCCCCAAATCAAGATGGTAGCTGCATACTTGGCAACTGGTTCATATTTATGACAGTGGCAGTGTCCTGGGTGTCAAACCGACAAAACTACTTTAGCTACAGATATCTTTCTTTGTTTTTCGGCTTGCTACAGCTAAGGGGGAAGGGAAGATGCATTCTTCATGTTCAGTCATAACAATAACTTTCTTGTGGGAACCAAGGTCCAATAGCTCAAGTGTTTGACGGGTTAGAACACCCGTTAGAGAGCCCGCCAAAGGTGTTAATTGGAGAATGCGATTTATTACATCTTTTGTGAATGGGAAGTTTAACTTTTACTTTGTAACCTTTTGGGAGGGAATTTCCAGTCTTGGTTTCACCTATGTTCATGCTGATATTATGTAGCCATTAAAATTTGTTCTTTGAGGAAGACAATTGCCTCAGAGATCTTATTTCTATTGGTCTCATCTATTGGAACCATGACATTGGGATCATGTGATCACCTTTTGCGACCTTTGATAAATGGGGAATTGGGAAACCATATTCACTTAACAACCATGTTACTACTTAACAACTGCAGCAAAACTCACTTAACAAATGTTTCACTTGGCAACAGAAATTTTGGGTTCAGTTGTGATCATAAGCCGAGAACTGCTTGCAGTGTAATGACCACCAAGCAAAGCTAGCAATGATAAACAATAGATGTCAGGAGAAATTTGGAAACAACAAAGAACTGATGATTCCACGTCCCACATAGTTTTCAGTGCACACGTAGCTTTTCAAAAACTGGCCCTGAAGCTTTCCAACTTCAGCTAAAATGAGTATTGTATTTGTGGAAATGGCCAGCTGTGGAGAAAAGGGTGAGTTGGAGATTTAATTTGCGGACCTGGGTAATACGTTTAGCTTGCCGTACAAGTGATTATGAATTGTGGTCCAGCAGAACTCAAGAAGATTGAACTTTTGAAAATAACTAGATATGGGTGTTGCAACTCAGCAGTGTGTCACCTCTCCTCAGCTGTCTTTATCTTTCTTTTTTTTCTTATGCAGATAGAATCTCACCGCTTAAGGCAAAAGGAGAAAAAAAAAAACTGGAACAAAGATGCTTTCAAGAAAAAGGAAAGTAGGAGAAAAGAAAGAGCACTTATTGATAGGGATTTGTGTCTACCCGAAAAGCAAATACAGACAAAAAGAGCCTCTAGAAACATCTGAAAGAGCTGCTTGATCAAAATCAACTTTATTTTTTTAAAGATATAGAAGATAAAGTGTAAAGTTTTTTTT
>NW_015399600.1:4134-6545 GCF_001527695.2 Protobothrops mucrosquamatus
CGAGAAGGCCCTCCCCCTGGGAGTCGCCAGCCGGCACTGTCTGGCTGACGGCACCCTGAGGAGACCCACTCTGTGGGAGCGTACCGGCCGGTGGGAGGTAATCTGCGGCAGAAGGCGGTCTCGGAGATATCCAGGTCCGATGCCATGGAGCGCTTTGAAGGTGATAACCAACACCTTGAAGCGCACCCGGAAGGCCACCAGCAACCAGTGCAGCTCGCGCAGCAACGGTGTTACATGGGAGCGACGAGTCCCTCCCAACACCGCCCACGCGGCCGCATTCTAGACCAGTTGGAGCCTCCGGGTGCTCCTCAAGGGAAGCCCCATGTAGAGAGCGTTACAGTAATCCAGGCGGGAGGTGACGAGGGCATGGGTGACTGTGCGCAAGGCGTCTCGGTCCAGAAAAGGCCGCAACTGGTAAATCAGGCATACCTGATAGAACGCCCCCCTGGTCACGGCCGACAGCTGGTCTTCCAGTGTCAGCCGTGAATCCAGGAGGACCCCCAGATTGCATACCCTCTCCGAGGGAGCCAGAATTTCGCCCCCTATCGTCAGCGATGGAGTCATCTGACTTAGCCGAGGCGCCGGCAGCCACAGCCACTCGGTCTTGGAAGGGTTGAGCCTGAGTCTGTTCCTCCCCATCCAGACCCTTGCCATACATTCCTTTTCAGCTCACTTAATATCACAAGATGTTGTCGCAGGAATAAATTAAAGGAAATTTACAAGTGAATTGTCTTTTGCTCCTGTAGAAATAGAATAGAATAGAATAGAATAGAACGGAACAGAATGGAACAGAACAGAACAGAACAGAACAGAACAAAACAGAACGGAACGGAACGGAACGGAATGGAACTGAACAGAGCAGAACAGAACAGAGCAGAGCAGAGCAGAGCAGAGCAGAGCAGAGCAGAGCAGAGCAGAACAGAACAGAACAGAACAGAATAGAATAGAATATTCTTTATAGGCCAAGTGTTATTGGACACACAAGTAATTTGTCTTAAATTTATTGTGCAATCTTTATGCAATTAAATTCCTTATGGAGAAGGAATGACCCCCCTCTTCTTTGTGGCAGCCCCTGAGATATTGGAACACTGCTATCATGTCAACCCTAGTCCTTCTTTTTATGAAACTAGACATACCCAATTCCTGGAACAGTGTTTCATATGTTTTAGCCTTCAGTTCCCTAATCATCTTTGCTGCTATCCTCCAAAAACCTCCAGCTGCCACTTTTTGAACCCTAAAAAGCTGCCCCTCTCTCAAACCTACTTCTTGGAATGTCACCTCCTATCTGGAGATGTCTTCTCCAGGCCTCCCACAGGTCAAATGACTGAGCTGCAGCCTCTGACCTGGGAAAGATGTCCATCCTGACTTTTTTTCCCCATCTTCTTTCCAAATCAGTGCAACTGTTTGCTGATTCGGTGGCTCCTATTGTAGAAACACAACAGGACAAGAATTTCCCCCAAAATATATTTCACTTCAGAATAACCTTATTTTGCTCCATCATCTCCTCCCCCCACCCCCATCTCAAGCTCCTTTCCTTTTCGTTTTGTGCTTCTTGATCCCTAACCATCATAATTTTTAGCTTGGACCTTGAGTAATAACACCAGGTTATTACTGTTAAGCAAAGACTCAGTAGTTATGGTCTTTCTGCCACATCGAGAAATGCTTTGTGGATTATATTACCTCTATGGATCATATTTAGTTGGCTGGTTGAAAAGGCAGCAGGTGCGTTACCTTCCCTTTTTTTTGCCTTGCGTGCGATTTACACACATAACTCCCATCAAATGCTCTATTAAACGGCTGTCAGCAAATGTATAAAAGTTACATTTCTCTGCTCCTTTACAACACTGGAATACTTTCAACCACTTAGGATTCTTTGGTTTTTATGTTTTGAGGTTGTGGAAAATCCCTGTCATTAACTGGGCCCCACATTAGCACATCACCAGGATTAAAGGAAGCAGTATTAGCAAAATGATAGCTCTTCTAACCTTAATCACAGACCACATCAGAATTCTGGATTGCATTTAGAAGGGGAGACAATTAACCAGAGACGATGATTTCTGTGTGAATTCCTTTTATATCAACTAAATTTTTGTTCCTACAGATGTGGTAAACCACGGGCCGAGGAGATTTGCAACGGTACATTGATCCTTGTAAAAGAAATGCAGATTTCGGCTGCCATCTGTCCTACTGTATCTTCACATAAAAAAAACACCCCTCAATAAAGACAAATGCCTGTATGAGAGCTGATAACCAGGGCAATTTGTCAGCAGACAACCAGGAGAGTCTCCCTATTTTCTCCTGTTTTACCATCCCTCACACTAATGTCTATTGGCTTTGATCTTCCTTTAATGGGAGAGCTCTTTAAATGGAATTAAGCAAAGGTATTAATTTTCCTCCTAGTCCAGGATTAA
>NW_015399601.1:0-1103 GCF_001527695.2 Protobothrops mucrosquamatus
TCTTTCATTTTTACGATAAGTTCTGATAACATATCCCCAGGTCAACAAATTATTACTCAAACATTTCTTCCATTCTTTTAAATCACATTATTAATAATAGATCAACAATTTACAAATTATATCCCATGTATCCAATAATATCATTTCTCAAATATTTTAAGCCCATTTAATCATACAATCTTTAACTAGTTTATAAATTCTCCTTATATGAGCTCTACTTCAGTCTTGCAAAATAAATAGTTCCCTATAAGAAACCTCCAATAATTAAATGCCTTCAGTCCTTTAAAACAGTATACATTTCTTACAAACTTATCACCTTATTTTTATATTATTTTATATTATTTTATATTATTTCAAATAATGAAGTATTCTCTTTCTTTTTTTGTGACAAAATCAAACCATTAATATTCCAAGTCAGAAGTTTTAGAAGTGTGAGACTTCCAGAGCATTCCATATAATTCTGTTCTCCCGGATCTCTTCAATCTTGCCCCTCCCATCAGTTCTGAAACGGACGAGTATGTTGCAAATTGAGTCCTTTTCGCTGCTCTTTCTCCTTACGTTTAACACTCTTTAAGCCTTTAGATCATCTTTCACTTAAAAATTGTTATCTCTTACATCTGATAGCATATCCCCAGATAATTCAACAGACTGATGCATATCTTCCATTCTTTTAAATTGCATTGTTGGTAACAAGCCAACCTTCAAAACCGATAAGTAAAAGTCCTTTGCCTTTTGAATTATATTCAATCTATAATGTGTCTGAAATCTCTGCTGATAAAAAACCTGTATGGTTTCATGACAGGATCTTCTGGAAGAATAGACAGCAACATCTCTAGGCATATTTCCTTGACAGGCGACCCCTAAATTTACTCTATAAACTTTTTCTCTCAAAATTTCTTCAGGGTCGCATGCCAGAATCACAGCCAGATCTATCACAGCCCCCTCTCTCAGCTTTTCCTGCTCTTTCAATCCTCTTCTCAAGGCAGACTCCAGGTCTTTGTTTTGTAAGATATCATTCTGAACTATTTCCACAGCATCTTCTACTTTTACGAGTCTGTCCTCCTTCAGCATTTTCAGATAATTCATCCGCCCGTCCCTCTGTA
>NW_015399601.1:5483-6545 GCF_001527695.2 Protobothrops mucrosquamatus
GAGAATCAGCAAAAGACTACGTTGCGGCCTTGAAAAGAGCAGCTAAACCGTGCGACTTCAAGGACTTAGAAGAAAGACTTCGCGATCGTTTTGTATGCGGGCTGAGAAACACAGAATTGCAGCAGAGACTGTTCGCCAGGGAAGATGTTTCCTTCCAAGATGCTCTGCGAGAGGTTTCGGCTGAAGAAGCTGCCGGCGGAGCAGTCAAGAACATGCGGCCCAAAAGAAACGCTCCTGAGACTGCCACTATTCACAAGGAAGACGTGCGCGAGGAGTCGGACGAAGATCCTGAAGAAGAGGTGGATAAGCTTTACCAAGCTGCTGGAAGAAAGTCCAAGGATCGTCAGGACAAGGGCCCAGCTGAGCTTCGTTGCCTTGGATGCGGTGGTCGCCACAAGCGAGCTGAATGCCGGTTCCGTTCCGCCATTTGCCGAGAGTGCGGAAAGAAGGGCCACATCGCTGTGGTCTGCCTGGGTCGACAGAAGGTACAACCGAAGGAAGAATTGAATCTGAAAGGTACCAGGGTGCCCAGCCAAAACAGGGTGGGGTTCTGTGCTACACGCCGAAACATTTTAAGAATAGGCACACACAAACCCCTTAAAAAGAAACTAACGCTTAAAGTGAAATTGCAGGGAGTTCCATTGTCGATGGAACTTGACACGGGGTCTGCCCTTTCCATAATTTCCCTCAACACATTTCACAAAATCTGCAGCAGCAGTGGCCAGAGAGTTTCGTTAAGGCCCTCTAATGTAATCCTTACAGATTTCCAAAATTCTAAAGTGTGCGTTAAGGGGGAGGCCACCCTTAAGGTACAGTACAAGAATTTTGCAGGCCCCCTAGACGTGTTGGTTGTGGGGGGTGAGCGAACGAGTCTCATTGGACTCGATTGGTTTGAGGCCTTGGGAATTCAGGTAACTGGACTGAACAAATTGCAAACACAGACCCTTGCTGATGTATGCAAGGAGTTTGCAGATGTGTTCAGCTCTAAACTTGGGTCCTACACAGGACCTCCTGTTTCACTTAAGTTGGATCCAACGGTACAGCCCATCAGGGTTAAGCCTA